>NW_010365014.1:71534-113661 GCF_000414095.1 Morus notabilis
GTGTTTTTTTTTTCACACGATATATATATATATATATATATATATATATAGTTGGTACTATATATATCTTAGTGAAGTACTGTTTGCGATCAGAGACTAATTAGTTGCATATGTCCACAAGAATGGAATAACTTGATCCTGTTGAAACTCCAAATAATGACACAAAAGGTTGGGAATAACTTGGCCTGTTCAACTAGAAATGGTGCTAAACTAATAAAGGTAAAGACGAAGGGAAACCAAAAAAAAAAAAAAAAAAAAAAGGAAGAAAACAAAACTTATAATGAAAAGAAACTAGGCTTCCCTCAAAGATTATTGCAAGATGTCGGATAAAGACTCCTTGCCTGGCCAATTCTTAGAAAAATGCAAGCTGAATATCTTCAGTCCTGAACTTTTTAACCAGCCAAATATTAATTTGCAAATTTTTGCAAGTCCCTTAATTAAAACTTAATTAAGGTCATGTACAATAGTTATGTGTTTCTTACATAATTGGAATTAGCTCACGATCAATTGCTCATAGATCCAACAAGAGAAGACCAAAACAAAAACTAAATTAAAAGGTGACCTTTTGTATAACTGAAGAGGGGGTAGACTAAATGTTCGATATTTGAAACTTTTAATTAGGAAAGGGATAAAGTACGCGAACAATGGTCTTGGTAAACTATAAAAATTAGGATTTGGTAGTGAGGGAGTTTTCAAGTGAGCACTACCTGTTAACTACTGCAAAATAATAAACAGAATTTGGTCAACTTTTAGTATTCTAGAAAAAGATAAGGTAACGACTTTTAATTGCCAATTGAGGTAGTCTAATTAATTGGTGTTTAGTGAGTATATGAGTTGTTTTCAATATATTGAATCATGGTACATGACATAAAGTAAAGGAGAATAATCATTTAGTTGGGAAATGAGAACTAGCTAGCTAACTAAAACGTAAATCCTAATTTGATGTCATCACGACTTAAAACTAGGGGAAAAAAAAAGCTCGGTTTTCTTCCTTCTTTATTACATGACCCTTATTTGAGGACCTAAACTTTATCATAATCATGTTTCATTATAGGTCGAATTTACAAACACTAGTTCTCAATATATCTTGTGTTGATCATAGCTCATCAAGCTCATCACCTATATGAAAAGGTGGTTCTTTAGACCTAATTTACTTGGTTACATTCAGCTCGGATTAATGCTAAGGGAAAAAAAAAAGATAAATACCCCTTAAAATGTATGAGTTTTAAATTTTTATCCCTTACACTTGATTAATATATTTTAGTCAAAGAATTATATTAGTCAAAATTTTTGCGTGTTAAAATAAAAAGGTATAAAATGGGGACGAACTGTAAGAAAAAGTCCTACATATCCAATTTTTGATAATTTATTCTTCGCAAACATAGTAAATAGCATTGAGAGTGAATCATTCTAAACTATTGTGTTCTTTACCTTTTGCAATTTAATTGACGGTTCATATATGTGAGAGATAAATTTATGAGGTGATCTAGGATAAAAATTTTATTAGACGAATCTTCATCACCAACATATTGCTTATTACATTTTTTAGCTAGCAAAAAAAATAAAAACTCTATCTAGTGGTATAAATAAGAAAAAAAATTGTGTTACTCGAAAGGGAAGACTGTTCACACGCTGTTGGAGTAAAATCTTCCATTTCCATAATTAATTTACTTTGCGCCCAAGACCTATTACCATTTGGCGACACGCTTTCTATAGAGACCTAACAATATGCCACTGATAATAGATTATACTTTATTTTTTTGGTAATGGATAATAGATTATAGTTGTTTTTTTGTTTTTTTGTTTTTTTTTTGGTAACATGATAATAGATTATACTTGCACAATTTTGAATGTTACAAAATTAAAGGAATCTAGATCAAGATATGTGTAGCCGCTAGAAGCTCTTTATTAAGATTTCACGGGGTGCTCCAAAGTCCAATCATTAGTCTATTCCTAATATTTTATATTTTATGGTTGTTAGCTCAATGGATGCCTAATCTGAAAATTAAACCAGAGAGAGAGAGAGAGAGAGAGAGAGAGAGAGAGAGAGAGAGAGAGAGAAGAATTGTATGCATAAATTCTTCATGTGCTGTGGCTCTGTGTCGTCTTGTTCATAGGTCAACACGCACAAATTTCAAACGTCACAAAATTCAAGACAGTATGTAACATGTGGACCCTAATAAATAAGGAACACCAAAGATTAAAAAACTTTATTTTTTTCCCCCTTTCCATTTAATTTTTACACTGTTTCGTCCTTCCTAAGCCAGAGTTATGTACAAAAAGAGCTATTCATTCTTTCTTTTCCGATGAACCTAACACATGCATGAAATTAAACATCATTTTTTTTTTTTTTTTTCTGATACAATGTATAAAAATTTACCAATTGGAATGTTATTTATACGACAAGTATTAAGTAGAAGAAGATTATAATGTTGGAACTCCTTGATCTATTTCCAATGAAGACTTTTATACCTGTTACCTATATGTCCTCACTTTTCCTTAATGAGATAATAAGTAGGGTAAACTTTCTGATGTGTCCAAATAAACACTTAAAATGGAAAAAAGGGACCAAAGTCAAAAAAAAAAAAAAAAAAAAAGAAAAGAACTGATAACAGCTGGAATGACAAAAATCTTCTAAGCATGTGCGACCTACGTGGTTGCATAATTCACACTTGGTGGGGAAATGATAAGGAGTGATGTGGATTAGGGTTTTGTCTCTTTATGAAAATGATTATTCATGTTTAGGTGAGGAAACTTTTGACCTTTATAGGCATATATATATATATATATATATATTCATTGCACATACAATATGATCCTGTGGGGATTTTTTTTTTTTTTTTTAAATCTTGACTGCTACTGTTTCAAATTTAAGAGAAAAAAGATACCCATATATCAAAAGAGATAAAAAAGAAAATAAAAGGAGAAAAAGAATAAAGCAGTGTGGAGAGAACCTTATATGACACAAAAGTTTCACCAAGCCTAAAGGCATTGACACAATTATAGGTTCTACGCCATGCGCTTTGGTTTTTATTTCCTTCAAGTCCAATAATAACATGGTAATTTTATTTTCTTTACTCTTTTCATAACTGATGACTGATGTAATAGAATAGAATCACTTTATTTATTTCTTTTATGGTTAGAACCACTTTAATTTGATCGTGTGGGACGGACTTCCATCATTTTTATTTCTATTTTTTTTCCTTTATGTTTTTAATTACCAAAAGATGAGTAAAATAGAAAAAGAAAATCATGGGTAAACGTGAGAATACCTTCTGCTTTTGCTTCTTTTTTTTTTTTTTTTTTTTTTTTTTTTTAAATCCCCCTTCCTCCGAGAGTCGGATCTTTTTCAATTTTAATATTGGTATTGGGATTTCATCCTTAATTTACTAATTAATTAATCGTGGTTAAAACAACAAATAAAAGGATTTAAGATTATTTTCTAATGTAGGGTGATCTTAGTGGCGTCAGATTATTGGCAACATGACGTCACACCACATTTTATTCTTTATTTTGGGCAGTCGAATCGGATGTGTGGGGTTCGGGGCTTCTAGTTCTAGCCAACTGGCCAAAAAGTCAAGCAGATCAAACCTTCGAATTCTGAGACAAAATTACTGCTTTAATTTTGTTTCGAAGTATGATTGAAAGTGTTTTATTTTCTTTAATTGTTTGATTTTTGTAAGTCTCCGGATACTTTTGGTTTTCAAAGTTATGTTGTTTAATTTCTTAACTAATCAATATACATGATCAATTTCAATATATATATATATATATATACACACACACACAAGATCATATCTAAATATGCTTTATTAAGGGCATTGAATGCTTTTTTATAAAAGTGTTGGGAGATAAAGATTCATCTTTTTTTAATGGTGAATCTTCATAATGCCAATTTAATGGGGCATGGTAAGAGTTCTTCCAATGCCAACAATATACGTATGTTGCAGAAATTGTCCTGCTGATCATGGGCACCAGCACTGGAAGCTGGAGTAATCTATTACATTACAACTAGTGAGCCACCAGATTATGTAGCCAGAAAATGAGCATTGATCAATCGTTGGAGTAATCTACTTGATTACCACAGTAGTCTACGAGATCACGTTGTCTTTTTAATGCAAATCAGCGTTCGTCACTGAAGTAATCTACTGGACTACCACTAGTATCTCTCAAATTATTTGGCCTTTTTCTATCATAGTTTCGATCTAATCAGAATCGGATAATCTTGAAAAATACCCCTTGAAAGTGCATGAATCATGATTTTTACCATCTACTCTTAATTTATAACCCTTTTTGTCAAATAATTACATTAACAAAAGGGTATTTATTAAGAATAAGGGGTAAAAACTCGTACACTCTTAATGATAAATTTTCCATTTTTTCACTAGAATCTCTCTAACCTTCCTTTTCCATGGCTCGTCAAATCTGGAGTTCTATGCTGATTCTGACAAGATTTGATCCTCTATGGACGAATTTGTTCACCAAATCCTCAACATAAGGCACCCCACGCACTAATCAAACATGCCTAGGTGAGGGTTCAACGAGGAACTTGGGTAGAACTTCATCCATCAAAGTGCTAACATGACAAATGTCTTGCATGAAGCGCTTCTTTTACAAATCTCTTTTTAACTTTCGTTTCTCAATTATATTAAATATTTATTTTTAGTAGAAAAATGAGAGAATAATTGAGTATTAGGTTCTTTCGACTTATTGTCGTTTTTGTATTCTGACTCAAAGCTTAATTCTCTGCCTTTTCAATTCCTAAGGTTTATGAGTTTTCGATTCTGTTCAAATTGAAATCGAAATTATAAAGTCTACGATTGCGATTTTCGTTATGGGGAGAAATTTTGATTTGATGTGTGGAAGTTTTTGTATGAAGTCTTAAGGTTGATTTTGCAACCAGTGTACCAACAAATAAATCGTGAATTTTATAACTCCTATAACAAACTGTGAATTGTGCTCATTTGTAATAGTAAACAAACACTCTAGTTATCTGTTTGTTTCATACTCGTTGAAAAAGATTAAATATGCTTTGTTATGATTATTGTTAAATTTTCTTTGCTTTGATTTTTTTTTTCCTCTTCTTAAAATTGCTAATTAAAAGTTTAGATGATGAATTTGCCTGTGATAATGTACTTTCAAAAGCACCACGGAGCTGATGCAGGGAAGTCAATTTTGATGGTAAATTGAATTACAAAGAAATTATGCTAAAGACTTGGTACATGAATTACCTTTTAATGTGTTTTTTCTGTCTTCTCAAAGCTCATCTTCCATGTTTACTGTCACAACCCACCCTGCAAAAACTCACTCTGTCACTATATAATGAATTACTTTCTCACAGTTTATTCTTAGGGGACAACAAAATGAAACTGGAAAAGGGCATTAAAGTTCCATCAATGAATTAGAAAGCTTTAGTTCTGCTCCATTTGGTAAGGAGGAAAGAAAATGGGAAGGAAAGGGAAACTATAATGGATAGAAAATTAAAAGGATAGAAAATATTTTGGTTTTCTCTTTATTTGTTTGGTATAATAGGGAAGAAAGAAAATAAATTTACCTTCTCTTAATATTGGAAGTGAAACCAAAGGGATGGAAAAATTATTATTAGAGTAAATACTTTTTTACTCAAATATTTTTTATTAATATTCTTTTCCAATTAAAGTATAAACAATACAACATTTAACATCAAATTAATTAGAAAACTTCATGCAACTTATATGTATATTTCACATCTATTATACACACACACACAAAATATATATATATATATATATATATATATAAAGGTACAAATGTATGGTTCAACTTTTATAGAATGGACGCATCAATTATTTTTCTAATGCTCAAATACAACAAAATAATACTAGGATACAGAAACATAGCAAAAACTACCTGCCAACATTACCAATTTGCTGCTTAACTTTTTAGTTATATTTTGATTGAAAAAACATGAAGATATTATAAGCCTAGATGGGATGGGCTAGGCCGGCTTATTATAGGCATAGACGGACCGGCCTATCATGGGCCTAAACGGACCGATCCAGCCCGGTCTAGCCTATGATTTTTCATGGACCATGCTGGGCTGACCTATTGACTGATATATTTTGGCCCAGCTCAGCCCATCAATATTTATGAACTGAGTCGTGTCTTGAACAGTGACAGGCCGTACTAGCCCGGCCCGTCACTGTATTAGGATGGGCCTGGATCAGCCCACGGGCCCCGGCCCATTGTTGTATCTCTATGTAAAGTGCATATAATGCGGTAACGCAGGTTTTAATAATTCTCTTCATTTTTTGGTAGAGTTAATCCTACAAATGATCGTTGAGTCATCAATTTGATTTTTATCCCTAATTTTTAAAATGTCCCATTTTTAATTCTTAATCGATTGTTTTATTTCAATTTCAGTCGTTTATTAACTTAGTATTAAATATTTAACGAAATTTGAAAATTAAGACAAAATTTAACATAAAAAAAGAAAGGAAATCTAAACAAACTCTTAACGAAACTCAAATGAGGAAACAGTTACGGGTTCACCATCCAAAAACTAAGACAAAATAATCACGACGGGAAAACAGACGAGGATTTAGTGGAAAAGTCCTGCGACGTCGTCCTCTGTTTCGGAGAACAGAGACAGAAAAAGAAAACCGCTCTGAGAGCTCGCCGGAGAACTCGGCCACGCGTCGGGATCAGACGCCGGGCAGAAGCTCTCGCGGCACGTCGTTGGAACATTCTCGGCGGCGGCGGCGGTGGATGTCCAGACATTGTCGTACGAGAAACAGAATGTTCCATGCGGGAAAGTAATATTGGTCGTCGGTGGTCTTGGAATGAGCTGGAGCTTAGCTGTAGAGAGAGAAAGATGAGAGATTGTTGTGAAATAAAAGATGTCGACGAGAAGGGTAGATATTAATATTGTTGAGAGTCATTGAACCGCGTTTGAGCTAGTTAGCCGAGTAAGCTACGTGTGCGACTGTGCGAGACGATGACGGCTTTGTGCGCGCTCTCTCTCCTTTATATTATTTCTACGATCTCTATGTATATATATGTTTGCGACTACTTCTTTCATTTTGTAAAACAAATGAAAACGATCTCTTCTCACGCGTCTCGTAGAACAAATTATTGGCGGTCTGGTCGTCGACTCCTCGTCTTTCTTTTGGTTTGAAGTGGTCTACTCTATTCTTTATTATTATTATTATTATTATTATTATTATTATTATTATTATTTTCTCTATTTGAATGAACATAGGCTTTATCATTTTTTGTATTGGTGTAATAAATTTAGTAAGGCCAGAGTACAACAAAGAAGTAGTGTACGATTGGTTAGGATGCGACAAAATGAAAGCGCATCTTTTTTCTTTTTGCTGGTCGATAAAATGAAAGCTAATTAAAAGGCTTGTTCTTATCTTAAAGGAAGTATATTAACATGTCTAAAGTAACTCCATAATTTATATATAGATATATCTTTTTTGTCTTTGATTTGACATTAGTGTCATATGCTCCTTCTTAGATGTGTGTGTGTGTCTCATATTTTATCTGGAAGCTATTGTTGGTGTCTTTGTAAGTACATAAGGAATGTGTAAAAAAAGTGTTGAGAGATTTTTAATTTTTTTGTTAGCATTTATTATCAAAATATCTATGATTTTGTGATGATCTTATTGACCTTTTTTGGTATATTTAAGGACTATTGTGATGATATTTTGAAAACTACAGAGATTTACTCATGATATTAAGGGTGAGTTATGGGATATAGGCTGAAAAACCAACCATGTGTTATTTTGCAAAATTCTATTAATTTTGGAGCCAAATTATAATTTTTCAAAACAATAGAGGAAAAGGTGAAAATTCGGGAAAAATATGCAAATTTCGTCAAAACATCCTCATATTCCTAGAAATATATTTATTCTTTCCGAACAAAAATTTTCAGACTTAATCAACAATAACATTTGAATTTATATAATTAATGTGTTTATCCCGTCAAAAAAAAAATAAAAACAAAAGAAATTCGGATGTTACATTGATCAATTCCATAAAACAAAAAATAAAAATCAAGCTTGTTTTAAGAAGAAATTGCCCCTCTAGGTTTATTTGTAGGGATGGCAGGGGTGGGGATTGACTTCTCATTCCCATCTACGCTTAAAGAGAAGCAGATTAAGGTTGGAGATTTTCCATGGGGGACTTTCTCTATACTCGACTTATTTTCATAAAATATATGTTAATCTTAAAATTATAACTAAGTTAAAACAAAAATAAAGTAGCAAATTCCTATAAATTTAGAGAAAACCGAAAAGTTTCACAAATTAAGAAACCAAATTCTAAACGTATTCAAACGAAGTCTCAGTAATCGAGCAACAAAAGGTTTCATCAAAAGCAATAATCAGCACATAAGCTAAAATTCTTTTGAAACATGAAAGCATAAATGTTAATCACCTTTCTTTGTTTCTCTTTTTTTTTTTTTTTTTTTTGAGTAAAAAGAACTATAATGAATAGTTAGTATTGTGTAGAAAAATATACCATTGACACGTCGGATACCGACCATGCTCCACGTGGCCTAAAACCCGCCACATTAGGTAGCCGTCGACGCCTAAAGCTCATTTCCCTCTCTGTTATCTGATGAAAAGGCCAACCGTATGGGACGATTCATACAACCGCTGACACTACATACAATCGAGGCCTGCATGATGTGCTCACAGCAGAAGCGGCACTGTGAGAGGGTTGACAAAGGCAAAGGTGCCCTGTGAAGTATAGTGTCGGCGCAGAGGGCAGACCGCACGAATATGGGTCCACGTCCCAAGAAAGGCCTCTGAGGGGACATGGAGAAATCCCTAGGTTACGCCTAGATTTGGAGAAGCTCAGTAGTACAGGAAATGATTACCTACCCACAAACGCCTAGAACGGACCAATGAAAGCCACAAAGGATCCACATAGCCGCAATAGTGGACAAAGTGGATGAGTGAACAGTTTAAAAGATACTGAGAAGTTACGGTCTAGGCAGGTAGGATGATAGGCTACTTGAGAGAAACCATCATTAAACCCCCAGTGACAGTCCGTCCAAAAGGGGCCCAAAATGTAATCCATAGGCTATAAAAAGGGCAAAGCCCCAGAGAGAAAGAGAGAGTCTTTTTGTAGCTTCAAAAGAACGAAAAGAAATACAATCTGTAGTGGATGTAGATCTTTTTTAATAGAGTGAACTACTATAAACTCGTGAGTTTCGTTCCTTCTGTTATCAAGCAATACAACTTACAATATACCACATAAGCAAACACAGTCACTTGAGCATACCGAGAATACAATTAGTTTTGACTGGTAACCTAACGGGCCTCCGAGGGGTAACCCGGTGTAATCTTGTTGACGAAAATCAACCGTCAACAATTGGCGACTCCAATCGATGATCCCCTTCAATGTTTAACCCTTTTAGGTACCATTACTATAAAGGAAAAATCTAAGGTAAATATCGTATAAGTCGAAAGGGGAGAGGAAATTAGTTCGCCCCTAAAGTTAAAAAAAAAAACAAAGAAAGAGAGAGAGGTTGGTCGAATAAAAGTTAAGGCTAGAACGACAACAGTTCAAATAGGCAACGACAATCCTCGCCTAAACATGAACTAGATGACGATGATTCAGACATAACGTCGACAATTCAAATAAACTCAGAAAGTCAAACAAGAATCCAGCCCCACTCGAAACCCTCGTGACCAGTTCAAAACATAGCAAAAAGCACCAAAACCAAGTCCTAGCACCCTTATTACGCCATTTTTCAAACATCCCCCCACCCTTTCAAAAATCCACATTAAAACAGGAGGGAAGGGAGAGGAATGCTTACCAAAAAATTAAAAGCGAAAAAGGTGCAAGAACTGAGGTGAATTTCGCCGAAGATTTGCCAATTTGCAAGAAGAGAATATGAAGAACGGTCCTGGAGAAATTTTTGCAGAGTTTCGGCTTAGTTTCAAGATGATTTGAGACGAACACAAGGATATTACTTATAGTAACAGAAATCCCTCGAACCCCAGCCGTCCGATGAGGTAAATACGCATCCAATGGCTGAAACGAAAGGGCTCGAGCTGACGGTTGGGGAGAAGGTGGGAAGCTGAGGAGACACGATCCAACGGCCTAGATTCATCTGTTTAAAAGAAAGACCATGTCAGCATGGCAATCGAACCGACGCGATGTTTTGCACTTCTCGATGGGCTTTGAAGTGCCAGAGCCATCATTACAAGGAAGGCTCAGAGTGAGGCTCCCATACTTGAAGCAAACAGAAAGGCCAGAGCAAATCCTAGCCTAGCTCGAGGCAGTTCAAGGAAAAGCCTCGACCTGGGGGGTAGCTGTTGTGTGGAAAAATGCGTTGACACGTCGGATACCGACCATGCTCCATGTGGCCCAAAACCCGCAACGTCAGGTAGCCATCGACGCCTAAAGCTCATTTCCCTATCCGTTATCTAATGAAAAGGCCGGCCGTATGAGACGATTCATACAACTACCGACACTACATACAGTCGAGGCCTGCATGATGTGCTCGCAGCAGAAGCGGCGATGTGAGAGGGTCGACAAAGGAAGAGGTGCCCTGTGAAGTATAGTGTAGGCGCAGAGGGCAGACCAAACGAATATGGGTCCACGTCCCAAGAAAGGCCTCTGAGGGGACATGTGGAAATCCCTAGGTTACGTCTGGATTTGGAGAAGCTCAGTAGCACAGGAAATGATTAACTGCCCACAAACCGCCTAGAATGGACCAATGAAAGCCACAAATGATCCACAGAGCCGTAATAGTGGACAAAGTGGATGAGTGAGCAGTCCAAAAGGTATTGAGAAGCTACGGTATAGGTAGAAG
The DNA here is from genome assembly GCF_000414095.1 of Morus notabilis. Lineage (NCBI taxonomy): Eukaryota > Viridiplantae > Streptophyta > Magnoliopsida > Rosales > Moraceae > Morus > Morus notabilis. Next base: position 82,348 of record NW_010365014.1, read on the forward strand.
GATGATAGGCTACTTGAGAGAAACTATCATTAAACCTCCGGTGACAGTCCTTCCAAAAGGGGCCCAAAATGTAATACATAGGCTATAAAAGGGCAAAGCCCCAGAGAGAAAGAAAGAGTCTTTTGTAGCTTCAAAAGAATGAAAAGAAATACAATCTGCAGTAGATGTAGCTCTTTTTTAATAGAATAAACCACTATAAACTCATGAGTTTCTTTCCTTCTATTATCAAGCAATACAACTTACAATATACCTCAGAAGCAAACACAATCACTTAAGCATACCGAGAATACTATTAGTTTTTACCGGTAATCCAACATGCCTCCAAGAGGTAACCCGGTGTAATCTTGTTGACGAAAATCAACCGTCAACAGTTAATTTCCTCTTTTTTCAGTAAAAATTAGTTTAAAAACTAATATTATAAATATATTTATCAATTTAAATAAAATACATAACATATATATATATATATATCAGGCGGAGGCGAGGTGAGGCGAGATAAGTTAGGGAGTGCTTTCTTAGTCTTCGCTCTGCAACAACTCTGGAATAAGATTTTGTCCATGTTCCCGTCCCTATCCTTGATTAATCCCCATTATGCCGTGAAAGCCCTCTCCTCAGGATGAGTACTGCTATCTCTAATTCTTTCCATTAACCCGGCCATTATGTTCTGTATTCCTACTATAGTAGTTGCCATTTCACATACACAACGAGTTCGATCCGCACTCTTCATTTCAAGAGGATGGAATAGCGTTAGGTTGGTGCAGTTTTGGCTTTGGTTATGACTTTAGTTATTATGTTAGGATTGTGAACATATGGAAAAAGAACCCCAACACTATGGTGTGTTTAGTATGAGGGCTTTGTATGGTTTAAATTAGTGTTTTTTCTTTATAAAAAATTTGAATTTTAAAAATGAAAATCATGAACCATGATTTGAATTCATAAACCGAACCCTATTATATGTTTTGAAACAGATTTTAGAAGGGTATGACTCCTATCTAGTGGGTGTCAGCGGCGGAGTTGCATGGGGCTGAGTGGGGGCTACCGCCCCCACTCAAATTTTTTTGAAAAAAAATTACCTTTAAAAATTTTAAAATTTTACATTTAAACTCCCACTGAAATAATATATGCCCCCATTAAAATATATATTTTTTTATATGTCTTTACTAAGATAATTTGTTAAAACAATTTAGTGTATACCCCCACTAAAGTAAAAGACTAACTCCGCCACTCAGTGTTGATCTTATGTCCAAAAATAGAAGGTAGATGTTTGGAATGCAAAAATACTTCCCGAAGACGTGGGCATGTGAAGTATTGCAAGATATGTCTTCACTAAGATAATTTATTAAAATAATTCAGTGTATACCCCCACTAAAGTAAAAGATTAACTCCGCCGCCACTGAGTGTTGATCTTATGTCCAAAAATAGAAGGTAGATGTTTGGAATGCAAAAATACTTCCCGAAGACGTGGGCATGTGAAGTATTGCAAGAAATAAGAATGATGGGGAAAATCATACTTGTAAAGAAAATGACACTGTGGTCCTCTATGTTTTTATCGAATTAGTAGATTGTTGCCTGTAATACTAAATAGGTATTTCATTCCTTAGAAACATCCCGCTAAATACTCAACGCTTATTTTCAGGAATCAAAATGTTTTTTTTTTTTTTCTTGAAGGGAAAGCTTTTATTTCACATAAAATACGTTATATACTCAAAATTAGTCTTAAATAACCAGCAACTATAAAAGAATTTGACCCTGAATATTTATTGGATCAATCAGTAAAGACAGATTAACTACAGAGACGAAATAAAGTGTCAAGATTAAATAGGAAAAGACCCGTTCAGCTCATAAAATTCGAGCGTGAGTAAAGCTTGTCAGACAAAATTACTACAACTGATGGATTAAACAATTCGGTAGAGACTAAATTCTAAATAATAGGAACATAAGCGACACGACATAGAAACAAATCTAGTCATACCCTACCACCCACTAAACTATCAAGAAACAAATCTAGTCATACCCCACCACCCACTAGACCGTCAAGAAACAAATCTAAGAGGTTGGTTCAAAAATGAAACCGAAAAATGAAACTACCACCTCTGTTATCATAAACTGAAAACACAAGAAACAACAAAACACAACATCTATACGGTGGAATCAATATCGCATTTATTAAACATAAATATCTACAACAAAACTAAATGGAAAGCGAATCCACGAAGACGAGCTCCTATACACCAATAATGAGCCGGCTACTGCAGCCACCAAGATAAAGGAGAACATAACAACATAGAGCTAAGAGCACCATAAGAGAAGCCTTCTACGCTCCGCCATCGCCACCAGTTGCTAATGCCGAGACACGCACCACTGGAGCAGCCACAACACCACGCTGAGACTCAAAATGTCTTTAATATCATTGTCAATAAAAACTCTAAATTGTTATCTTCTTTAAAAAAAAAAAAAAAGAAAAAAAAGAAAGAAAGGGGGAAAATTGCATCACCAATTTGTAGTACATCTCAAGTCTCAACTAAATTGGTAAACACTAGAAAATACCTCCCACCAAGCCACCCACGACTATGTTTATAAATAATAAAAAAATAAGAGGAAAAAGATGAGAGAGCTTTTTCAGTGTTTTTTTTTTTTTTTTTTTAGGAACACCGGTAATTTCTGCTTTTTTAGTCTGTTTGATTTAATCAAAATCACACCAAATTAAAAAAGTATGCAGAATAGACAGATCTTGATATAAACAACCTGCGGTTGAAATATAAGGAATATTGATATTTTTAAAAAGAAGAAATCACTAGAGAAAGTCGTAAAAGATAGAAGGGAGTTTAATCAATCTGATCTCTAAAGGCAAAAACAAAAAAAACAAAAAACAAAAAAAAAAAACAATCATCTCAATTGCTGATTTGAAACCATATATTCTCAGAAAACCAGATAGGAAGAAAGAAAGAAGGGGAAAAAAAAAATTGTAGGAACTAGTGTGGCCTTCAAAAAACAACGTTACAGCCCTTATAATCAAATGTTGGAAAGAAATCAAGAATTAGTGGAGCCGCTAACAGTTCAATCTAAATCATCAAGTTTTTGGCGTATTCCTCCTCTTCAACAATGCGACGTTAAAAATTTCAATTAACTATATATATCTTTTTAAAGGCAACTTATAAGACTCTCTAAATTAAGGTTGGCAATTCGGGTAGTGACACGACGATACGATTCGAAACCTACACGAAATTAGTGGGTTTAAGTCATAATCAGGTTGACGCGATTAATAAATGAGTTAGGTTAAGGTTGACCTCCTAACATGAAGTGACACGAATTGACACGATTAACTATATGTGTCATATGCAATCTAATGATATGTGATATAACATGAAAGTTTATATGACATATTAAATACAAATAATGCGAATTTTAATATTTGTAGGTAAAATTCATTTATTTTTCTTAAAGGAAAAGAAAAATCGACCAATAAATATGTTAAATTTGTTATGACCGTGTTAAATAAGTCATTATTATATTAGTTATTTATTCAATATATTAATTTAAACGTGTTATACGGGTTGACACGATTAACACGATTAATAAATGAGTTATGTTTGGGTTGACATTTTTGACACGTTTAATAAACAAGTCGTGTTTGAGTTGATATTTTCTTACACGATTAATAAACGAGTTAACATGAACAGTGAACTATAGTAAAAAGCTCTCACATAAAGTCACATCTCAACTCAAATTAAAAATTTAAATCAGTGAACTAAATGGGCCCTAAACCTTATCTAATCGGATTCGTGTTGTAAAAAGATTAAGGGCCCGTTTGTTTTCGTTTTCATTTTTCACGTTTTCCGAGGAAGAAAAATTGAAACGGAAAATGAAAACGTGTTTGGGAAGAATCCGTACCAAAATTGGATTTTTCCCAAAAACTCATTTTTTCTGAAAACGGATGAAATCCGTTTTTCATTTTCTCCCTTTGTTCTTCTCTCTCTTCCCCCCTGGGAAGAAACACACTAAAATGAAATCCTCTGAAACCCATTTTGGTGTGTTTCTAGAACCAGTATACATATATTTAATAATAATATTTAATAATAATATTTATTTAATATATTATTAATTTAAATATTATTACATGTTTTTAAAAATTAAACCATCAAACACAATTTCAGTTTTTTTAAAATTGAAAACAATCTCGGAATAAAACTACCAAACGCATTTTCAAAAATGATTTCAAAATGAAAATTAAAACGTTTTCGTTTTCATTTTCATACAAAAAATAAAAACGTTTTGAAACCAATTCCAACCGCACCCTAAATTTTTTAACTCATTGTAGATTAAGAGATATGGATAGATTTAGAGATCCCCAATCCTATTATCCGATTTTCTAATTTATTTAATTATATTTTTATTTTTAAATTAAATATTTTATGTATGTGGTACATTCAATATTATTATATACATGTATATACAATATTAAGCATACAGGATAACATGGTGGGGATGGAAATTATTTTACTTCGTAGGAGGTAGGTTGGCAAGGAGGCTACCCCATCCAAAACCTAATGGTTTATGCCACTTTGCAACTACTTAAACTAAATTTAGTAGCAAGTCAAATTATGATGGAACAAACAAATAGCAATTGGGGGAAGAAAAGCATCTGATTGCTGAGGTAAAACTATCGAGCATTGTTATAAGATACCGGTGGTGTTAATTATTATTCACTAATAAAAAGTGGATTTCACAATGGGAATTATAAGCGGGATCTATTTTTTATTAATGATGATGCTTAACACCAGTGGTATCTCTAAGTATTTTTTAAAATTATTACACGATTGTCAGATACGCACGAGTACACAACTTCTGTTGTTTTGTTCAGATTTGACTTTTTCTTGTCAAAATTATTTTATCCCCCTAATTTAGTTTACAAAAGTAAAAAATAAAATTTAAGTATTCGTCAGTTAAATACTTTCCACTTTGGTACCAAACAAATTGAGTCATATCGTTGTCTTTTTTAACTTAAATTCCAACTCAATTTAACTTCCTCCATGAATACCAATTATAGTTCTTCTCGGTCCATTTTTTTTTTTTTTAAACAAAAAACTTCTTATTCTGAAAATGTCACGTGGGAAGAAGATCGCTATAAACAGTTGAAACACCAACTGATATTACAAGTGATTAAGTTATAATCATATGGCATGTATTACGAACACAACAAAACGCTTGCACATACCGCATAAAGCGAATTCATCACAATTACATAACACGCATCAGCTAGGTTTACCAGACTTGTTGGACAATAGGGATTATTTTGAGAAAGATTCTTAATTGATTTGCGTTAGTTCCTCGGAAGTAGGGTGAAACAGGACAAATGGCTTGTTGTTGTGGTAACAAAAACTAACCATGCAAATGCCATTGTTTCTAATTCTTGGTCTTTTTTATTTCTTAGTTTCATTATTCGTAGGTTCTTTCTCTCTCTTTAGGACCAAGTTATTGCATGGTTTTATTCGGACTATTTATGATCAAGCAAAAGAAACAGTCTTATTAGTAGTGCCAATTTATGACGGATGAATTTAATTAAAATCACATTAAATTGAAAAAGTATGTAAAATAAACAATTTTTAATATGGATATAATGACTAAAAGTAATAACTATCAATAGTTTTATTTTTTCTAAGCTCCTAAAAAAATAATATATTTAAAAAAAAGAAAGAAAGAAAAAGGTGATTTGTTCTTTTTTGAGGGACGAAAACATAAACTCGCTGTTAATGAAAAACCACTAATGTATTAAATTATTTGGAATGAACCCTTAAAAAAAAAAAATATTTGGAATGAAAAATTAATATTATAATTTCTGTAGTTTTCTCAAAATAATCCGTATTGTCCAACAAGTCTGGTAAACCACCTTATCACCAGATTGTTGCTTTAGCCATCAAATGTGAGAGAGAAAACTACATAAATTATAATATTAATTCATACTTGCATATCGAAGTATTAAGGTCTTGTTGATTTCACCAATTCGAGTTTTCAGTTTTAGGTTTCTACAGTAAAAAGCTCTCAGAAAATGTCACATCTAACTTTTTCTGCTACAGTGAAAAGCTCTCAGAAAATATCACATCTCAGCTCTAATTGAAAACTCGAATTCACGAAGTGAACGATGCCTAAATGACAATAGGGACAATAGGGTATCGAAGTATTGCTTTTCATACTTGCATATTACAATATTAATTCATATAGAGACATTATTTGATAGATTATTTTCTGTGGTCTTAAAGGATAAAATGATAATTTCATCTCAGTTAGATGAAATTAGTTATTCATCCTTCTTTATAAAGACAGATTGGAATACAATACTATTCTAGTAGCTTATAACAAGTTACACTTTCAAGTTCAACGTTTTTCCATTTTTCATCCCCACGAGTACACAAAATGACTCATTCAACACTTTCATACATAAAATTAGCCTTTCTAGCCTTTCTAGACACATAAACAATACATAAAATTAGCCTTTCTAGGCTTTTGGGCTTTGACTCATAATAAACTACGGGAAGTTTGTAAATAATCATAATAAACTACGGGAAGTTTGTAAATATTTCATACACCGCCTAATTGTGTAATAATATTTTAAAAACATATTATATAATTACTTTATTCACTTTATAATGATATATCATTTTTTTCACAAAATTAAAATGTTGCTCTGTTTTTTCCCCACATTTAGTAGGATATCTACCTTTTTAAAAAAATTCAAATTCCAAAACTATAGGAATTGAGATATCATTAAATCTTAACTAGTTTACAATGTATTCTTGACAAGTATTTTGTAAATTTTAAACTTTTTTCACATAATCTTATTTATGAAAATCTATGCCAACATAAGCATCGAACGAACAATTTTATAATAAAACAAACACTTTGGATCATAAAAATCATTAGCATAAAGACAAGGCTTTTAGTTTAATGACGACATAAAAAAAAAAAAACAATACAACTTCATTAACGTAATAGTATTTTTGAGCAAAATCACCATTAAAAAACTGATAACAAAAGACTTTTCATTAAGATAATTGCAATATCATTAAATAAATGACAATTTAGTTATGAAATAGGTAGATAACGACCCTACTTCAAATGTTAGAGTGTGTCAATAAAATAAAGATCATATTATTACATGAAATAGTTTAGATCAACCTTAAAACAACATTTAAAACATATATGTTTAAACCAAACAAAAACAAGGCTCCTGCAAATGTTAGATCATTTCATTAAAGTAAAGATTAGATCATTATATAAAAAGTCTGCTACCTGATTACCACTGCCCATAATTTTTTGATGGACCCAGTGAGCTCCAAGAAAGCCGAGACTACTAAGAATGACCAAACAGTGCAATAAACTGCACCAGAGGAAGAAGATAATAAAAAACCATCAGGTTACTCTATAAATTTGAGTAAATTACCAGAGTTTACCACACAAGAATCCAAGCAAGCGACCTCCTCACACGTGATTACTATACCTCTTCTCAAGACTTTTTCAACATGCAATGGATTCCTTTACCTCGTCGAATCTACTAGATTATTTCGAATTTTTCAATAAGAGCAGTCCTATTTATCTTGTGGAGCAAATCTCCACTCTCTTATAAAAGGTGGCTTAACTTCACAAGTGAATTTCATATAGGTCCTATAAAAAAATGGGGATATATTCCCATCAGATTGTACAACATTTTTCTTTCAATAAATATCACTAGTCTAGTGTAACATTGTAGATTAACACGAGTTATCAAATTGTTTTTTTAATCGAGTTATCTAGCCGATTAAAGCCCAAAAGCAACGCATATCACTAGTTTTCTTAGGTGCTTGTCGCTAGAGTTTAATGTGTAGATTATCATGATAGTATATTAATTCCCGAAATCAACACAGAAAAACAAAACAAGATTACACAAAATTCTTTAACATACCACGTAAGTACCAAAAACAAATGTACAAATTTTCATACCAAAACACCATATTACAAAAACAATACACAAACCTCCATACCAAAACACCATATTACCAACAAATAAAATACACAAAATTAAAAAAAAAAAAAAAAAAACCCCCATATTACCGAAAGAAAACCTCAAAAAATCCACGAAATCTAAAACAAAAAAGGTCAGCAACCTCACCATCATGCATCTTAGATCTCTAGTGCTCAAAAGTTAAAATCCTTTTTCATTCTGAGGCTAATATTATCGTATCGATCTAAGATAAAATAACACGTATGATAAGAAAGGTTATGCACAAATGTTCGTGTTTCATTCCATGATGCATAAACCAACTTCTCATGCACATAAGATTTTCTCAAAATTTTAAATTCAGGCTATAATGGATTTTTTGGTACACCGTTTGCAAGTTATTGTGTCTCAAAGAGAGAATACTACTACAGGCTCTGACTACCCAAACAACTTCTCCATGCGAGAGTATATGGGAGAAAATAGTAGTAGAAATACTCTTAACATAAGGAATATTGCAATTCTAAATCATAGAAATCAAAATTGTATGATATAGATTGCACACATTAAAAAAATAGCAACACATTATGTGCAATGACAAAAACATATATAATAAGTATAGTAGCGTTGTCCTTAACAAATATCCGTTGTAGTCTAGTTGGTTAGGATACTCGGCTCTCACCCGAGAGACCCGGGTTCGAGTCCCGGCAACGGAATTTTTTAGATTCAGCTTAAAAAAAAGGAAAAGGGGGCAACGAATTCCTCTTTTGCAGCAGATTTATGGTCACAAAAAAAAAAAAAAAACTTTTTTTTAATATAAGAAAATTTTCATATTAATACTCTATGTTTTAGCATAATTATTTTTTTAGTATTCTGTACTTTTAGTAATTTTAAATTGTTATCTTGACGTTTTAGAAAATTATTTTTTAGTATTTTGAGATCAATTTTTGTGATGTATAATGTTAAATTTACCATTCTCATTACCTTATCAAAAACTAATAAACTTAGACAAAAAATTCTGAAAATATTTTTTTTAATTTAAAGTATTATTTTTATTTTCAATTTTCATATGTTTAAAATTTTTATAAGTTTTCTAAATTTATTATTAGTTTTTTGGTTAATTAATAAGAATGGTATTTGACATTTTACATTTTAAAAAATGATCTTAAAGTACTAACATATGATTTTTTTAAATGTCAATATGTCAATTTAAAATTATTAAAAACACATAGTATTAAAAGATAATTATATTAAAATACAGGGTACCGATATAAAATTTTCCCTTTACTATATTCACACATATTTTATTTAATGATCCATATTATTCGTTAGTTAGTGCAATTGATCAATAATCTTGGAATATCGAAAAGCATACACACTAATTTCATTCATACGACAGTGGAAAACAACTCAAGATAATAACTTCATGTTTTATTAGCTATCTTGAAGAATAATCAAAGACATGATCTTTATCTTAAAAAAAAAAAAAAAAAAGACATGATCTAATACATAAGACTGAAGTGTATGTGAAAATTAGTCTTTATGTTGTGCATATGAATCAGGCTGTTGCACTAATAACCGAATAAAGGAAACCATGCATATGCATTGCAATATCCAAGCTTCATCCCTGGATCTTGTAAGGAATTTTTACATTTTTACATTTTTACATTTGGAATGATAGTGACACAGATGTTAAGTTTTGAAGGTTGGAGGGCTTGTGGTGGAGATATGTTGTAATAAGTGGGTGCTGCTGTCCCCACTGATTTTTTTTATTTAATTTTTAATTTTAGCTGAATTTTTTTTATTTATCCCATTTTGCCCCCACTTGAAAAAAGTAATTTCACATTAGCCCCTCTAAAATGAAGATGTTATACATTATTTTCAAAACGTAAAAACTTATTGTCATCTATTTCATATGTTTATGATCTTTTTCGATATATATATATATATATTGTGTAGTTTTTAAAAAGTACTGTGATACTATTATTTATTTGGGTTAATTATAAATTTCGCTACAAATCAATAGAGGCCATTCCCATTTTTCTCTTACAAATCAAAATAATACAAAACGCCTATTTTTCTTTAAATTTAGTATATACCCCTACTGAATTTTAAGGTTAGCTTAGCCAAGAAGAAATTTTGTAATTAAACCTACTATTTAAATGAACATAGTTTAAGAAATTGGTACTCCTAAAAAATCTTCTCATAATATTCCACTTACATAATCTGTATTGTTTGAACTAAAATCCTTCTATTTGGATCATACGAGTTGATGCGTAATTTATAACACCTTACTAAAGAAGAACCTCTTTTTTTGGGCGCTTTCCTTCTGGCGCTTCCTTTTGCGCCGAGAGAGAGAGAGAGAGAGAGAGAGAGAGAGAGAGAGAGAGCGCGCTGCATGGGAAATAGAGAGAGAGAGAGAGGGAGTGATGGGCCCGCATGGGAAGAGAGAGAGAGCTGTCTAGGAAAGAGAGAGAAAAAGAGGGAGGGGTGGGTCTCGCCTGGTGAAAGAGAGAGAAAGAGAATCATCTCATCTGTCCATATTTTTAATTTGACGGTCACAAAAAATTTCTAATTTTATTTATTAATTATTATTATTTTTTATATTTACTTATTAATTTTGGGCTTATTTGTAGTTTAAATTTTTGATATTGCTTAAATAAAAATGCTATAAATGATTTAATAAAAAATAAAATTTAACAAAACTACACTAAAATAAAATAAAATCACATTAAATTAAGTAAAAATAAATTAAACAAAATAAAATAAAATTGATTTAAACACAATAAAATAACTTTTTTTTTTTACTTTAGATCTTTTAATTGCGTATTTTTTTTTTTACGAAGACAAGAAGTATAATTGTAGACATGCCATTAACTAATTTAAAGAATTAAAAAAGCATTATCACACTATTTATAAGGAGATTTTTATAATAAAGTATGAGATTTAAAAATTTAATTTTAATTTCTATCTTAAAAGTTATAATTTTAAGGTTCGAATAGATAATTCGAACATTTCTAAAGATCCTCAACGTGCGATAAAATTAGCATGTTAAAAGTTTCGTTAGATAATTTTTGATGACTCATCATCCACCGTAACCCATCCAATAACACCAAAAGGTGACATAACATGCTTTGAAAACGATTGCCATTAAATTTTTAGTGTGTTAAAAAGGTGTTGACGACTGACGAATCAAAAGACTAAAAAAGTTTTGTGGGCGTTGCCTCTGCTGGGAATTCTTTCTTGGGGACGTATCTAATATAAATATCAATACTCACGACAATAAAAATACTTTATTTTATAATAAAAATATATAAAATGATACATTTGATAGGTATTCTATTTTGTGTTCCAACTTTCAATACATAATGTCATTTTTCTATGCCATGTCTATCTCTTTGTTATAATTATTAAGTTTTAAATTTTGTTAAAGTGAACCTTAAAATAATTCAAATAATAATATACTGTAATGATCAAATGAAAAAGTGATTATGTCAACCAATAAAAATTAAATATTAAAATTTAGTATATGTTATACTTCATATCAAATTTAGCACTAAATATAAAATATATCAAAATTATTATGAAAAATAGCATTGTGTTGTAGTCTTACTCAAATATTAAAATTTAACACTTGAAATGCTCCAATGGAGTATCAAATTAAAATCCCATACATTTATAATTGAAAAAAAAATAATAAATTTACGTCATTTTATAAACACGAAAAAATATATGCCTTAATTTGTCCCTTTATTTTATATATAATTAGCTTGAGGAACAAAATTTTAAGGGAATGATACATTATTGAAGTGAAGAGTTGAGAAGGGCACATTTCTTATTTTTCTGTTTTTTTAATTTTAGTATATACATAGATTTTTTTTAAGCGGAAACATATTCCATATCATAAAACGAGCAATACAAATACCAATCTCTGCCCACCCAACTTCTCACTACAAGAACGATACTGATAAACAATCAGTTCCACTCGTAACATTTAAGAAACCTTCAAAAAAAGACTCTCCATGTTGGTTTCCTATGTTTGGTACGAGGATTCGTGTTATGATTTGAATCATGATTCGTGATTCGTTACAGTATTTTCTCTCACAAAAAATATATGAAAACCGAAAATAATTCTGAATCAAAGTTCTGAATCCGTAAACCAAATGTCCACAGCTCACACATGAATTTTTAACAGAGATTCTCTGTAGTGGATAGAAATCTTTGATCAACTAATACGGAGTATCTTATAACACCAAGACTACACAAAAAAAAAATGCAAAGAAACAAATTCAAAAGACGGAAAACACAACCAAACACTAAACAAACGAGGAAAACACAAAGATTGTGCTAAGAGTCATCGTTATTACAAACCTAAACCAAACTGAACGAGAAAAAAGAAAAGAACAACAATAAAATAATGACAAAACTCCAAGACAGTCAACAACGACCCAAACAATAGAAGAAGAAGAAGACCAAGAAAAAACGGCAGAAGAAGAAGAAGAAAAAACGGCAACGGCACAGAATCTGGAGAGGAGCATACTCTAACTAATGGTAAGTGCACCACACACACACTCCACTTCCTATCGCCGTCACCCAACACGATGCAGGTTTTTTTTTTAATTAATTTATTTATGGATATACACATTGTTATTTGAATTGTATGGTTGCTATGAAATAACAACTTTGTAAAGTTGCATATGATTAAGTTCACCGTAAAATTTTCCAAAATTATAACATATATAAAATTTATAAATGCCATAACAAGCGCAAACGGTTACACCAATAATAAAAAATAATAAGAATAAATAATAATAATAAAAAAAGGCATTGCCTTTCCTCCTCCTTCGTCTTCTTGAGTGTCGTTTCTGTGTTTGTGAGTGAAGACAGGAAATAGAGAGGTCGTGGGAGTCCAACCAATGGACCCTGAACTCTTGTCGGAGGTCGTCGTCGATTCTTCTTCCGCCCTTCGTACTGATAATGGCTCCATTCACAACACTCAATTCAACAACCAGGTCCGTTGTTTACTTGTTCAAGGATTGAATTATATTTATGTTTATATTTAATTATTATTCGTTTTGAAGGAATGCTGTTTCTGGTTCATATATATATATATACATGTTTCCTTGGGTAGAAAATGACATGGTCAAAATCCAATGAAAAATGTGGCTTTTTTTTTTTGTGAAATGAAAGTATTTAAATTAAGCCATTTATTAATGGATTCAAGTGAGATTGAGTGGCAAAAGATTGATGATCCTTGTGAATTATGTAATTAATCAGGATTACAACTTTGATTACTTTTCTCATTTGTTTTGTTAGTTTAAATCAGCTCAAGTTTTTACTACAGTGTTTTCTCTTAAAAAAATTAAATTTAACTTTTTATTTTATAGTATTTTTTTTTACATAAATTTATTTTTTAACTCAAATTAAAAACTCATATCAACCAAACAAATGAGTTCTAAGTTCTATTTTTCATTTTCTTTGACCAAGTTTGGCTGGGGATAGAGTGAATTTTTGATGATGTGAAAAGTGTTCTAATTAAGGCAAAAATTATCATTTAATTCAGGAAAAAAGTCGACGGGGTGATTTGCTGCTCGCTTACAAGACACTGGGAGTGGTGTTTGGGGGACTAGTAACGTCCCCATTGTATGTGTACCCTTCAATGCCGTTGAAATCTCCAACAGAAGATGACTATTTGGGTATTTATAGCATTATGTTTTGGACTCTTACTCTCACCGGGGTTGTCAAGTATGCCTGCATAGCTCTCAATGCAGACGATCAGGGCGAAGGTGTGGTAATACTAAAAGTTGTTATCTTTACATGCTTAAGTCATGGACTCATGGACTATGCAGGTTATTGAGTTTGGAAGATCATTTCTTCTTCCTTCCCTAATATGGGTTCTAAAAGGAGAAAAATTCAATTGCGTATTGATTTCTGTTTAGTTGATGAAAGATTTTTTTTTTTTTTTTTTTTTGTGGTTGGTTTATGTATTGATCATTAGATAGTGACACAAGATATGGCCCTTTCATGAGCCTCGTGTTTCCACGGCCGATGCGCTTCTCTGATAAAACTTACATTTAACCCCTCATAAATGAAGGGAAAGATTTAGATATCCTACAGAAGTTGATCAAAACTCGAGGTTGACAGATCTCTATGTATGGAGATCTGTTTTTCTCTTCTAGTCTTCTATGCTTCTATAGTGAAAAATGTTCTTAAATGATGCAGTTCACACTAATTAGAGTTTGGGCACCTAGTTTTTCTCAAATATACAATTGCTTAACCTTGTAATGCAATGAGGCTCTTCATATGCAGTTCTTGTTCTGAAGTCTAGATTCAACATTGACTTTGTGATATTTTAATCAAATTTTATCTTTAGTTAGTTGGATTACTGAGATTGATGGAGATTTATAGCTTTATGGAACTTTATATAATTTTCCCTGACATTGAGTGATTTTTGGTTTGTTATTTTACTGTTGTTAGTAGCAGAGTAATTGAACAAATTATTTCTTTCTCTTCTGAACCTGGTCATTGCATTAATTTCTCTAAAATGCTTTCCAGATACTCGAAGCATATGTTTTTCCAAGTTTAGCTGTGCCTGAATATCTTTTGATGAGTGTCGGTAGCGATTAATTGCAGGAGGAACCTTTGCCTTGTATTCACTACTTTGTAGGAACATGAATATTGGAATCATTTCTCGAAAACAGTCAAGTTCTATAGTGCCGAATGGCAGAAGAAAGCAAAGTGCACTTGGGAAGTTTTTTGAGAAAAGTATAATTGCTAAAAGGGTGTTGCTTTTCATTGCTATCTTAGGCATGTGCATGCTAATTGGGGATGGCATACTCACACCTGCAATTTCAGGTTTGGTGCAGTGTATTTTTATCTTCAAATCGTTTTTGTATGGATTCTGTTTGTATTAATTTCTAATACTAACACATAGTTATTTTCAGTTCTGTCAGCAATGGATGGAATTAGAGGACCCTTCCCTTCTGTCAGTAAATGTAAGTGATTAGAAATATTGCATATTTCACCTGAGCCTGAAAATTCCTGGTAAGCGCATGTAGCCGGTGGAACTAATCTTCATTATAGGATTGTGAAACCAGATAAGAATAGTATTCTTTCGGGGTAAGGCAAACATTCATGAAGTTTAACTAGGGCAAAGTTGGCATTTAGATTGTTCGAGTATAGAGACATATTTGCCTATATCCTAGCTAAAATGTAGTTGCTTTCTAACGTCTGTTCTGGATTCAAATACGTCTGCTCACACATATGCTCACACGTCTGCTAACACATGAAAGACGAGTGTTGGGATATAAAAACTGGAGTTGGCTATATCTTAAGGAGTCAAGTCTTTGGATGAATGTGTTTTTGATGCGAATAGTAGGCCTCTTCAATTTTAGGCATGAATTGTTGGAATGAACTTTTGTTTTGGAGAATTGGCATGTGATATTCTTGAATATATAATGTATATTATGTATTTATGTTTTGGTGGTTGAATGTTGCAGCTCTGGTGGAAGGACTTTCTGCGGTGGTACTTCTTGTTCTATTTCTGTTGCAAAAGTTTGGTACATCTCGAGTGAGTTTCCTCTTTTCGCCAATTATGGGTGCATGGACCTTTTGTACCCCCATTGTAGGGATATATAGCATCATCCGTTATTATCCAAGCATATTCAAGGCCATCTCGCCACACTACATCTTCCACTTCTTTTGGAAAAATGGGAAGGAAGGCTGGTTGTTGCTTGGAGGCACTGTCCTTTGTATCACAGGTATTTATTTTCTCCTCATGAATGGAATAATTCTTATGGAAGATACTCATGATTAATCTGCCTTGGTTTATCAATTTTGTTTGTGAAGATGAAGTGCAAATTCTGCCCCTTAAAACATAGTATGTAGAGTTCAGCACTTTCATTTATCATTTCTAATCTTTTAAAATTGACAATGTTATTGACCAAGTGTCCATGCAATTTTGTTCAGAAGTTTGGGTTTGTAGAGTATTTCATGTAAAGCCCAGTTTGAAAAGCTGTATGAACTCACGAGCTTAATCTGAAATGACTTTTTGGTGCTAATGATTCAAAATTATCTTATGTGGATGATGATATACTTTGGAAGAACGAAAGAAATCCAAATGATATTCTTGATGAAAAATTACTATCGAATATGCGGAGACTGAAAACTTGGTTTATTTAGGTTGTTCAGGATATGCAATGATATTTGATATGTAAAGTTTCAACTCCATCACACACACGTCGTAAACCATGCTAGAAGTTGCTTCTTCTTCTGGTTGTTGTTCGAAAGATTATGAAGATCTTGACAGTTGTTAGTCCAAAAGGCAGATATATTCCCTGTTTGTTTTTATGGTTACTACTTTACACACCATGATCAATTAGAAATTTACCTTTTGTTTCTTGTTCTTTTATTGAGAGAGTTACAGACCTTAATCAAAATAGACAGTGTCAAAGAATGAATTTGATTAGCTCCTGGTTTAAATTCTTTTGTTGAAAAAAAAAAAAAACTTTGCAAGGGCGTACTCATACATTGTTGTCTATGTAGAATACCACCAACCTCTTAATCAGTTTTCTCTGACCTCTCAGGTTCTGAAGCCTTGTTTGCTGATTTGGGCCATTTCAATCGTAGATCTATTCAGGTTAGTTTGCAAATCATCTATTTTCCCACCTTTTCTATACCTTTATTATTATTATTATTATTTTGGAGAAGGATATTTGAAGATGTTTTTGATACCTTTTTCCTTCCCAACAGATTGCATTTTTGTTCACAATTTACCCATCTCTGGTTCTGACATATGCTGGACAAACAGCATACTTAATCAATAATCCAAATGACCATGATGATGGGTTCTACAAGTTCATACCAACAAAGATATATTGGCCTATCTTTATCATTTCAACGTTGGCTGCAATAGTTGCAAGTCAGTCACTGATTTCAGCCACCTTTTCTGTGATCAAGCAATCTGTTGTGCTCGATTATTTTCCTCGGGTGAAAGTTGTGCACACATCACCTAACAAAGAAGGCGAGGTTTACTCCCCTGAAGTCAACTACATCCTCATGATTCTCTGTGTTGCTGTCATACTTATATTTGGAGATGGAAAAGATATCGGCAATGCTTTTGGTGTGGTAAACCGATGAACTTTGCATATTAAGTTAGGCTGCATTTGAATTTCAAGCAATAATTTGATACATTTCTCTTTTGTTTTTTTGCATTTCTTTTTCTAGTTAATAAATTAGTTGATATAAGTAGACACTCGCGTAACTGTTTTTCTGGTGATGTTATTTTCAGGTGTGGTTGTCATTCTAGTCATGCTCATCACCACCATATTATTGACATTGGTTATGATAATCATATGGAGGACACCGTTTTATCTTGCTGGTCTCTACTTCACTGTGTTTTTTGTAATGGAAGGAGTTTATGTGAGTGCGGTTTTCACTAAAATTCCTCAAGGTGGTTGGATTCCTTTTGCCATATCTCTTATCCTAGCCTGCATCATGTTTGGTTGGTTTTACGGAAGACAACGAAAGATCGAATATGAGTTAACATATAAAATAACCTTAGACAGACTTGGACAGCTACTATCAGATCCCAGTGTTCAACGGGTTCCCGGATTGTGCTTCTTCTACACCAACATTCAAGATGGCCTTACTCCTATTCTTGGGCATTACATAAAAAACATGAAATCCCTTCACAAGGTTACTATCTTTACAACTCTTCAATATTTATTGGTTCCCAAGGTAGCTCCACACGAGAGAATCGTCATCAACAAACTCGGCATCAGACGGGTTTATGGCTGTGTGATTCAGTATGGCTATGCGGATCGCTTGAACAACGAAGGGGATGATATTGTTAGGCAAGTTATAGAAAGCTTGCAAGAACACATCCAGGACTACTCGGGTTGTATACCTTCTAACCCTTCAGAAATCCAAGAACAAATTTCTGATCTACAAGAAGCAAGGGAAGTTGGTGTTGTTCATGTTCGGGGAAAGACGAGATTCCACATTGGCAAAAGCTGCGGCTGGTTTGACAGAATCATGCTTGCGTTCTATGAAGTTTTGCATAGTAATTGTAGGCCTGCCCTTCCTGCTTTGGGCGTGCCATTGACTCAGCGTATCGAGGTTGGAATGCTTTACGAGGCTTAGAAGAATAATTTTTTGAGCTGTCCTATGATCCTTCCAGCATGCTTTTAATATACAGGTAAAAGATTTACAGGGAAAACATTATAATACCGACTCCGGTCCTGCTATGAGGCTTCATGTTCTGGAGCTCTGCAAGTATTTTTCTATAATTCCTTACAATAGTATCTTGCTCGTGAAGTGGTTTTTTTTTTTTTTTTTTCAAATGAAGAAAAGAAATCTAAGAACATGATCGCCAATTACCTATGACTAATAACCAGTGGGAATGACATTTAAAATTTGTGTGACAAACACAACATTACGTGCTTTCTCATGCTTGGACTTAAGAAAAGGTATATTAAATGCTTAAGCTCTCGCTTTGTATCAGTTTTAACTGATTCCTTAGATAAATTCCTTTTCATGTATCTCGTGAGGTTTTCAAAATTGCTAAATGCCCCTGGTTGTACGTTTTTAGTTTCCTTTGGTAATATTAAAAGTGTGTTTGGCTACGTATTACTAAGGTAATTCTTAGTTACTTTAGTTACTTTAACGTGTGATATATATATATATATATATATATATATGATTTCTTCTCCTGAAACCTAGATAATGTATAAAGTTAATTGTCATTAACTCCGAAACATAAACTCCTTTTTAACTTTTTGTTGAACAATGCATCATTAGAAGGGCAAAGGCCACTGAAAAATAAGATGAAAAGTGGGCGTTTAGTTAAATTAATTTCTTAGTTAAACTAGGACCTTCAATGGTAGTCCATGCAAAAATAGACTGCCGGTAGTCTTACTTTTCAGCTGTTAAAAATGTATTAGAATCTGTCTATTATGTATATTTTTTCAATTTAACGTGATTTTAATTAAAATCAACGGTCAAAAACTAATACTACTGGTAAGGCGGACTATTAAAGAAACTCTCAAATTATAAAGATAAAAAAAAAAAAAAAAAAACAAATTGATTTCCGAAAATAAATAGAAGATGATGGTTGAAATTTAAAGAATCAAAACGTAACATAGGCCTTTGATTGAAGTACAAACAAGTAGAAGAGGAGGTATTCCCCCTGTATATAACTTCTAGATTTTAGATTATATTTCATAATCTTACATAGCAAAACGGTTTCATCATAATTTCTTACTAAAATAGAAATCTTTACCGGATTATAATTATGGTTATAGTCGAACAAGTGACGAGGCAAAAATAATAATAATAATGTTAGATTATGAAATTTTAATATGTTTTCAAGGAAGAGAACTTTGTTTATTGGATTTGTTACAAGCTATTAAGTATAGCTCTTGAAACAATATGCCCATCTTTAAAATAACATCCATCCCCCTTCCCTCCGCCCTAATCTTTGAACTTAAAAAAAAAAAAAAAAAAAATCTGCGTTTTAACAAAAATAAACGTCAAACAAAATATCAAGGTCATGGTGGCTGAAGAATTAGCATACAATTTACTATACTAGCTTTTCTCTTTGCTTCATAATCAACGGAGAGAGCGGTTGTCATTTTTTTTGTTTTTAATTTATAGGATAAAATTATTTTGGTACCCTATATTATAGCGAAATATGCTCTTACTATCATATGTTTTCTATAATATTAAAATGGTATCTCAATGTTTTTATAAACATCTTCTTAATACTACGTTAATGTGCAAACTACCATTCTTATTAATTAAATAGAAATTAATAATTTTTCAAAAAAAGTCAGAAAATATTTTAAAAGAAAACAACAAAATAAAAAAGCTCGTGACTTTTTTCTAGATTTATTAGTTTTTAATTAATTAAGTAGAAGGGTACTAAAGTAATTTTATGTCTCAAAAATTAATTTCAAGGTATCAAAAAAATATTTTTAAAAATGCTGTGGTATCACTTTAATATTATTAAAAATAAAGAGTAACAAAAGCATGTTTCCTTACATAATTTCAAGATAATTTTATCCCTTAATTTATTTACCATTAAATTTTCCTTAATAATCAGACTTTTTAAATTGAACCAGCTTGTAAATTCAAATAGATTTGAAAGTTACCGAAGTACCCCTAAATTAGGGAGTATTTCAATCATGTGTCAATTTTTGCTAAAAATCCTGACAAAAGGATTTTTTTTTTATTAGATTGGAAAACAAATGGTACATTTTGAAGATCAGATGGCATATTGTTATAAGCGTTATAGTTGAAGAGGAAATTTTTGTAATAATCCTTTTTATTTTGATGTTGAAACATGTGTCGAAGCAACCAAAAAAAAAAAAGAACTAGATTATGATATTCTAATATAGTTTCCGAAAAGAGAAACTTTATTTATTTTAGGCTGTATAAGTATATCAATAATCATGTTGTATACTTTGGCGTGTCCTGTTATATTATATTCTATTGCATTGTATAATTTATTATAATATGGTGTTTGCCTGTTTGAATTTGCGTCGTATTAAGATAGGGTTTTGATCGCAGTAGGGATCCAGGTCCTAGACCTAGACCAAGGTCAAGCCTCAAGCTCCAACACAAATTGAGATTCGGGACCAACATCAGGGTGGGGATGGAGTCCATAATTGGATCAGGATCAGGATCTGTAACCACAATTAGGTTAAGGTCCAAGATCCCAAATGGACTTCGACCCCAGAGCCAATTTCGGACCACAAACACAATCCCAATGTCAGACCTAGACTTAGGGTCCATTTAATTCGCTGATTCGAATTTTTAATTCAAATTGAGATGTGACTTTATGTGAGTTTTTTACTGTAATAAAAAAGTTAGATGTGACTGTTTCTGATAGTTTTTTACTGTAACAAAACTTGAATTCTAAACTTAATCGGTGAAATGAACGGGGCCTTAGTCCTTTACCCTGACCCTCGTATTGGTGTAAGTCTAGGACCCTGATCTTGGTGCTGGACTCGAACCCTAACCCCGTTCTAGTCCTTAACCCTAGACGCGAGTCCCCGACCTCAATCTAGGTAGGTCAAAGGTGCCAATGTAGAACCCCAATCCAATTCCCATTCCCCAAACCTATTTTGGGTTCTTAATCCGTACCCCAATCCCTGTTCTTCCACTAGAAACCGACCCCACTTCTGAAGCCCAACCTTGGTGCTGATCCCCGAACCCCAACCCGACCCCAGTGCTAGTGCTAGTCCTAGTCCCTACATAGGTATCACAATATATATTGCTCATGTGGTATTAAATTATTATCCGATGTACGAAAGTTAGCAAATGCCGTATGATTTTAAAATAGTACAATACATCGTGTTAATATGACGTACCAAACATGTCCTCAATAGTAATATTGCACATACAATAACATGTCCTACCTACGTAGTATCATTCTTTCAAAGAGATTTATACAAACAGTAGTATTCCTTCATGACGTATGTTTTTTAAGAACCTTGATGGAAAGAGAGCCCACTTGGTGAATCAATTCTCACAATGATTTCATCCTCGGCACTAGATTCATCACTGGAATCCTCACGTACATGGCTCTCTTTCGAAGCTGTACTTTGCAGTGGTGCCGAAGTCATTTCTCCAGTGAATTTCCTCCCTTCTGACTTCTTCCTTACAGTAGCAGACGATTCTGATCTGACAGAAACAAGTGGACGGCCATGATGTGATGGAATCGTAGGATATGATACGCTATGAAATGGCTTGGTGGAACTTGGAAAGCGCCTACGGATGTTAACCTTGCAACATCATTTACCACGAGTGAGTTTCAAAGTGCTGAGACTTAAAAAACACATCATTCTTTATTGTTGAATAGAGAACTATCAGTAAGCGGGAGGGGGGAAAAAAAGAAAAAGCATGATCAACAATGTACATTTTTGAACCGCCAATCTGTCACTAGAATTCACTAGATTTTCATATTGCATTATTCTAATGTGATGTTACATTTAGAAACACACAGTACCAATAAAAATACCCATCTTAAAGGATCCTTATCCTACTTAAATATTGGCTACTAAAAGTGGATTTCTCTCTTTTGTTTTAATCTTCTTTTTGAACTTAATAATAACCAAGAAAAAATAATGCTCTGAACTAAAATTGTACAATGATTAACAATCCTAGGAAGTACTTCTGAGCACGAAAGGACATCAAGAAGTGAACATACCATGCTACCATAAATGCTCAACTGCATTGCTCTAGCCGATAAGCTGTTAGCTTGTTGGTGAATCCGATCAGAGTTCTGCTTGTGAAGTCTTGGCTTGTAGAAATATTCAGGCCAGCTCATAAGACTTCCGTGTTCTCGACTACTAGATATATGGGGGCGATCAACTGAATGTGACACAAATGAGGATGACATTCTCTGGAGTTTAGTGTCTGATTCAAATGCAGCGAGATCGAAAACAATTACTCTCGCTCTCGTTTCAACTAGATAACAGGATCCTTGATGAGAAAAACTGGCTCCATTGGTTGCTGTCAAAATAAATAACAGATTATTTTAACACCAAAAGATAAGATGAGAATGGAGAATATATTCTATTGTGAGACAACGGTAAGTTATACACCTATATTTGTTGAACTCATTATAATAGTTAAACGGGTATAAAGTGCGTAATTTGCAGCCTTCTCAAAAGCATTTCATTAGATGTGAGATTAAATTACCAGTTGTTTCCAGATTTTGAAAGCTTTGATATAAATGTGAAGGCAAGAGAGCTGCTGGTGATGTAATCAGTTCCTGGGCGCCTTGGGTTTTGATGAATCCTTCCAACAAAAAGCCAATGGAGTGGTGAGGAATTTCTATAGCTTCTCCCCTTATGTATGCGGTCATGCTTGACCTTTCAGCAACAAGAACTCTTAAATCCTGCATTGCCCTTTTCTCAAATATTTGAGGCAGCAAGAGCTTCAAAAGAACAATAGCACTTTCCTGCAGAATCAAAGATACAACAAACCAAAGAACATTAGTCACACCAAAAAAGCTTTTGTATACTTCATAACAGAGTTGCGGTACCATCCATTTTATTTGCAAAAGCATCATTTTCTGGTAAAGCTACATATTAAACCATATTAACAGTACATATTTGGATGGAAATAGTGGAACGCCCCTTTTCAGCAAAAATAAAAGGATAAATACAACATCCACAACAAGGAATCCAAGATTTTTTGCCTTTCCATTGCTCTTTCTGCATCAATTTCTTTTGAAGTCAATAACATGAATTAGAGTTTTTTACATGACGGGAGCTGTTAGAAAAGATAAATGTCGTATACCTGCCACAGGAAGTCTTCTACTGAAGGATCAGACCTTAGCACAGAAAGTATATTGTCAGCTTCGACAAAGAAACAGAGAACAACAGAATCTGTTATCATGTCACAGATGTATGGTTTTCCAGTTAACACTTCGTACAGGCCCAAAGTACTCCCATGGGTAAAAGTTGGATGTAATGAATGTTTGTTTTTTAAACTCTTACTCATCCACTGCCAAAACAAAAGATCCATCAATGGCACTGTCCACCAGCAAAATTAGAACATATTGCAGGGCAAAAAAAATGCTTTACCTTGACGATCCCATTGGAAAGAATCCAAATACCATTAGGTTTAGATCCCTCCCTGTAAAGTGTCACACCACGTAATTTCATTGTTTCCTTGGTAGAATTTTCGAGCAGTTTACGGACAGAAGATGGAAGAGCCCCCGTGAAAGGATGGGAACTAATAACATCTTTCATTTTTGGAATCTTTACTAATGGCGGATTTCTTAGAAGCTTTCTCAAATCAATCTGCAAAGAAGATTTCAGATATTACATTAAAGCATGAATAAAGAGAGTTGGGAACTAACTGAAGAATGGAAAGGAAAAAGATAACACCTACCTGAACAGCATCATGGAGATGGAGCATCTCCTTTTCCTCCAATATGCCAACCTTTTCAAGGTTTTGGACATAATCAATTAGATGGTTCAGCACTGAGTATGTTACCTGTCTGGTTTTCACAACCCACAAAACCTGACAATTCCAAAGAGTCCATCACGAAACTTGCCTA
The DNA here is from genome assembly GCF_000414095.1 of Morus notabilis. Lineage (NCBI taxonomy): Eukaryota > Viridiplantae > Streptophyta > Magnoliopsida > Rosales > Moraceae > Morus > Morus notabilis. The sequence continues at coordinate 106,392 of NW_010365014.1, forward strand.
ATTCAGATACTATGAAACAACAATCTCATATCCATCTTACTTTTAAGCAAGAATACGTCATGACAAGATGAATTTATAGAAAAACTTCAACTAGAATCCAACGCAGCTATTCAAAAAGACAAAATTGACTATCTAAGGAACGAACCTGAGGAAATGTTACACGGACATCTTCTAGAAACGTTCTTGCTTCTTCTCCTTCTGCCTCACTTTCATTGATGACAATAGAAGCAACATCACTGTCACCTAAATGACACGTGTAGATTCATAGAAAATAAATTAGTACTTCTCAAAGGTACTCACATGAATGGATCTATAATGTAATGGCCTTTACAAGTTTAATACCGTAATAAAGAGCATAAATAACATAATTGTCTAAGTACTACGATGAATAGCTGGATGACTCACTGATCAGCAGATTTTCCTTCAAGAATTCATAGATGAATTTGTACTCAAATAACAAGAGCACGTATCACTTAAGAAAGAAGATGGAAAAATATTGTACTCTATGACTGACAGATAAATAAAAAAAATAAAATTAAAAAAAAAAGAATCAACCAAAGAACAATGGTAAACTTGTTATTTAAAGAAAGGAATAATTTCATTTGGCATTTATAATGAAAGAGTTCCATCGTCTTCTTAAAGCCATTATGGTGTTTATAGTTACAGATACTCTGCAAAAGAGTCTTGCTCATTAAACAAAGTTAGGAGATCTAACTTTGCCCGAATTTCACCAACTTTCGATATTTGGCATACGTGTAACATTCACACATAATGAAAGTAAATATAACCTATAAATATCACCAACTCTTTGATGTTTGGTGTACGTGCATGATTAATGAAACATTTTTCCTAAATATATTATAGACAGAATAGAGTCAGCTGAACATGGAATTAAACAGAATATTGCACAGGTAAACATTTTTCCTAAATATATTATAGACAGAAAAGAGTCACCTGAACATGGAACAAAACAGAATATTGCACACGTACACATTCATATACAGCTGTTCACTCAGATAATCGTGGTCATGAAAGCACACGTAGCATTTACCAGATCCTAGGAGGTAAACATATGAACCTATGCATCAAGCTTACTTACAATAAATGCTCAATAAAAAAAAGGAAAAAATAGATTTGCAAATACACTGACACGCTTCATATATAAGATAAGCCAGTAGGAAAGCCGTACCTAGAAAATCATGGAGTTGCTGCCTAGCAATTCTATGAGCACGAAGAAAGGCAGCACAGATGCAACATGCAGATTCCAACCTCTCCACAGTGAAATATGTTACCAACTTCTGTGGACAAATACTTCTTTGGAAGAACTTGTAATAATTTGGAAAATGAACATGAGATTTTAAACCTTTCCAGTCACATAAAGGTTCATTTGAGACAAAGTCAAGTGCTTCATCCACAGATTGCATCAAAATTCTTGCAGTGGATTGAATAATCCTTCCCTCATCAAGCATCCCCCAGTAAGCAGCTTGCACACCTGATAGGAATAAATTCGTAAACTAGTAAAGGCAGTCGCTATCAAATATGGAGAAACTTTTGATTTGTTAGGATTCTTTAATAATTTGGAAAGTTTGATTAGTGGGCTATTATAGTTCGTAGTGTGTTAGCAGTGCTTAGAGGAGGGTTAGCCTTTCTATATTAAACGAGCCAAAGCTGTTTTCTGGCAGCCCCTCCTCCTACCCCCTCTTTTCTTTCTTTCTTTTTTTTTCCTTTCTTTACTTTTTTATTTTGTTTTTTATTTTTTAAGTGGTTTTTTTATTTTTGTGAATGTTTCTTTACATTTTTTTTTGTTAATGTAATTTTTTTCCTAGTGTTCCTATTTTGTTTTTGTGTCCATGGTTAAAATAATTTTCTTCAAATACGTCTTTATTTAATTGTTTTTTGTGTCTATTATATCAAAAGTAATCTTTACACATATATATATTTTTTTAATACTAAATCGTCTTCTTTTAATTTACAGTTACATAAATCAATTTTTCATTGGGGCTTCTAGGAAGTTTAGGTACCTTGGGTCTATAGTGCAATACGAAGGAGATATAGAAGAGGATGTTCAACATAAGATTAAGGCAGGATGGGTTAAGTAGAAGAATGCTACAGGAGTTTTATGTGATGGCAAGATGCATATTAAGTTGAAAGGAAAGTTCTATAGGACTGCAATCTGTCCAGCTATGTTATATGATAGTGAATGTTGGGCCATTAAGATACAACATATATGTAAGATGAGTGTGGCAGAAATGCGTATGTTAAGATGGATGAGTGGCTATACGAGAATGGATCGCATAAGGAATGAAGTTATTCGTAGTAAAGTAGGTGTAGCACCAATAGAAGATAAGGTGCGCGAAGGCCGCTTGAGGTGGTACAGGCATGTCCAACGTAGACCGCTAGAAGCACCAGTTCGTGCTTGAGAGGACATTCTTATACCCAATACTAGGAGAGGGAGGGGTAGACCAAGAATTACGTGGACCGAAGTAGTTAGGAATGACATTCTAGATCTAGGCCTTCAGGAAAGTCTAATTTCGAACATAGCTGCGTGGAAAAGTGAAATCCATATAGCCGACCCCAATTAAATTGGGATTAAGACTTGTTGTTGTTGTATAAATCAATTTTTCATTACTGGGTAAATAATAAACTCTTCATGTGTCTTCAACACCACAATAAATGTAGAGCACTTTCCGAAACCTAGTAGTATAAAAAGGAGGAATTAGGAGTTGGAGAGGGAGGTCAGATTATTTGGGATTTGGGGAAACACGTTGGGAGAGTTGGCTCTTTTAATATATTTTGTGAATATTTCTTTACATTTTAACTTTATTACGTGTGTTTTTTTAACAATATATTTTTCCTTACTTTATTCTTATGAAAGTAATTTTTTTCCTAGTGTCCCTATTTTTTTTTTTTCATGATTAAAATAATTTTCTTCAAATGTGTCTCTACTTAATTGTTTCATGTGTCTCTACTTAATTGTTTCATGTGTCTATCATATCAAAAGTAATCTTTACACGTATTCCTTTTTTTAATACTAAATCATCTTCTTTTAATTTACAGTTATATAAATAAATTTTTCATTATTCAGTAAATAATAAACTCTTCAAGTGTTCTCAACACGACAATACATGCGGAGCACGTTAGAGAGAAAGGTCAGATTATTTGGGATTTAGGGAAACACTTTGGGAGAGTTAGTGGTCTCTCAAATACCACTATTATTAAGGTTTTAGAATTGGGATTTCTCTGGAGTCTTTGAATAGTCCAGACTATCTTTTGCGTTTTTCTCTGATTTCCTTGCTGGTTTGGGTTTGTAAGAGCAGGTGTTGAAGTTGATTAATAAAGAGTTCCTTCCAATTCCCTTGTTCATTTCTGGTTAGAGTGTGAGTATTGGCTGTTTGAAGTTAGAACCAGGTCTCTAACAGACTTCACAACACGGTCAAATCAATGGACATAGCAATATTATTGATTTCCCTAAAGAACCTTTGCTAGTGGTGAGCACTTAGGTGAGGGAGGTACCCCAGGGGGAATCGAACCCAAGACCTCCCACTTGTAAGGTGTAAGCCACTTAAGTTACCCCTTGGGGGGTGGTGAAAGGTCAGTATCATTGGCTATAAACAATGAGTGGGGCAGAAAGCAAACTTAGTAATAAATTTACCATTCAAGAGGCGTACACGTATGTCCTTCAAATTCATTCGGTCAAGATTATTATCGTTTTCAGGGGCCTTGTGAGGGTGTACAGGTTCCCCTTCGATGTTATTTAAGCTTGCAATATATCTTTTCACGGTGTGCCAGTCAGCAGGTCCCAGTTCCTCATCTTCTCCAAGATCACCAAAAGCTTCAATTGCTTTGTCCAACATTTCATATTTTGTGTAGTCCAATATGCGTCTCTGCCATGAGAAGTACACGTATCAAAATAAAAAAAATAAGCTCTTACCACCACCAATTGAACCATTTCCAGAAGCATAAACAACCCCATGGAAATATGATACTAGAACTAGCCAATCAACCTATCAAAATTTCTTACAGGAAAGGAAAAATAAACAGAATAAAATCAAGTCAAAGCAAGTTGCCACCTATCAAATGTTCCCATATATCAGACAATGGGAAAATATTTAGTATTACTGTAACTCATACATTATAGGCAAGAAAAACATGAAGGAGAACCACAATAGAAACAAACTTGTACTATTAACATAAATGCCGCAGAGCAACCAGCCCCCATCAATATTAGATTTTTTTCTCCTTCTCACCCAAGACAGGAGCGCTAGAAAACATCAGAGAACATGTAAAAGGTGTTTTTAGCAAGAACAAGAACCAATTCGAATTTTTAACTTGACGTGTCATTACTTTTTATTGCAGGCATTTTTCAATAAAGTCGGTGGGTTCAACGTCAATATTCTTTAAGTATAAGAACGCAGACTTGTACAAATGTTCCATGAGATACTTCAAGAATGAGATGGATATCCCATCATTGCATCCAAGAACTCCATCTAACAAAAGGAAACAGATTGAATGAGATGTTCTGAAGACCAGTAACATCCTTACCTTTGCTGCTGATAGCTTGTCCATATCTAGAAGGTGTAAGACGAATTGTGTGGTTGAACCATTCACAATAAGAGTCAAGAAAACAATTCCACCAGTGAAGAAGACAAACTGCAGAGGAGAAAAATAGTGTCAATACATAAATTAATCAAATTCTATAAACCCATTTTACCCACCAAGATTAATAACCAATCCTAAGTACAAAATCTTAGACAAACAATAAAAATGCCTATTATAAACAAACATACCAAAATTCCGGTTTCAGAACTAAGGAATGGTGAACTGTCACTTGTACGCTAACAAACAAAAGAGAAACAAATTAGTAGCAGGTGATACTGGACGAATAAAATAGTAAAGAACATGTTGGGAAATAAAATAATGTAAAGCCCACCAGTTACTAAAGTAATTAGCTTCCTTCAAGGAATATGACAGCACAACTTTGAACAAGCTTTTCTATTTATGAAAACAAAAAAAATGCATCGAAAGAAAAATATAAAAGGTGGAAATCTTGCCATGGATCTGATTGGGCAGGATCTATTACAGACAGGATATCTACTACTGGTTTATACTTGGTGGAAATTTGTGACATGGAGAAGTAAGAAGCAGGAAGTAGTTTCTTGTTCTAGTGATGAAGCAGAATTTAGAGCTATAACTCAAGGAATATGTAACTTATTGTGGCTAAGGATTATCTCATCAACATGAAAATGAAAAATCAAATCACCCATGATGTGATAGTGTGATAACAAGGCTGCTATTGAAATTGCTCGGAAACCAGTTCAGCACGACAAATCAAAACATGTGGAGATCGTTACACTTTATCAAAGAAAAGCTTGAATCGAGCCTAATGTCAACTACTTACATCTAGCAGACATCCTCAATAAGGGACTTCCCAGTACTATAGTACTACTTTGCATAAACTCATTGGCAAGCTGAGAATGTTGGATATCTTAGACCCAACAGGGAATTATCTGTGTACAAACAGGGAAGTTTTGAGGTCAGAATTATTTGAGGTTTCTGGCAATTACGGGTATTTTTCTGTCTACTTAGTTTCTATTTTTAGTGTACTAGTCAACTCTATTGTATATGGCGCTACTGTATACGGCTGAAAGCAATACAAATGAATTCTTTTTCCCAAAAAAATCTTCATTTGGAAATGCACCCGCTTCTACTCTTTCTCCTCTTAATATAGCAATAAAGACACGTAGTTTGACAGCACTTCTCATTAAGAAGATTTTAACCATTTTAAGTGTCGATTGTTAGATCCAAGTGTCTTGTAGTGTAAAAAAGGCTCTATGATTTTCACAGTATTAGAAGTCTAAGGTAGGTATCTTTAGATTACATGAAGTTCAGAGTTTAGATACATTTATGTACAGGGGAAACATGAAATTTTAAACATAATTTCTTTTATTACTTGTGCAAAGTTAATATATTTTCAACAGCTCTAAGTGTTGGTTATTATTATGTTACTAGATACTTCCAATATTGAAAGTCCTAAACTGCGTGAAAAATTTAGCACGCATCATCATTTTCACTTTACAATCTCTCTATCATTTTGACAAATATAAATTCAGCATCTTAGAAGTCAAACATAACGACATTCAAATCTGCTAGTCAGAATATGAAATAAACTTTTATCGGAAATAAAACAACCATAAATCTTGCCTTGACAGACAAGGAAAGAGACAATGCCACGGCCCCTCGCAAACCTGACCAGATGAGAATAATGGCCTCTTTCCAATCCAAACCATAGCCAAAATACCGTAGAAACGGGTATGACACTCCAACAACAACTAACCGGGATGCTTGTACGTAAACATAAAGAAGAACAAGGTAAGCCCATGAATTTCCTGAAATTAAAAAATAAATAAACAGGTTAATAAAGTTTCATAGAGACTAAAAGCGTGTTTTTTCATCAAAGGAAAAAGTGGAAGGCCGGAGAGGGGAGAGGGGATTAATTGAAGGATTTTGGAAGCCAAGGTTGTTTGGTAAGAGAGAATAGGAGGGAATGGATTGAGCGAGGGACTTTCAAATCCTTCAGAGAACCTCAATTTCAATCTCTCCAAATACACCAAAAATTTAGAGGACATACCAACAAAGGTCCTTTTCTTTCCTCTCTATTTCCTCACCTAATTATACATCCTTATTTCCTTCCTAATTTCTTTCCCTCTTACCAAAGACGGCCTAAAAGAAAAAACATTACCATATAAAGACAAAAGATCTAGGAAAAATTAGGTTATATATATATATATATATATATATCTATATTCTTTAATAAAAAATAAATAAAAAAAACATAATATACTTCCTTTCTTCTTTCTTTTTATTTAAAAGAAATGAATTGAAATATCCTCAGGGGAGGAGTAAACATTTTTCTGTTGATTGTTTCAATAACCAAAATTCACATGATTGATTGTTTCACCATAACAGTGTAACATAATCAAACGAACCTGCTTTATCTATAGAGATGCAGATAGCAAGAAATAGTACCATTTTGAAAGACAGCATCGCCATCAAGAAGATCTTCAGCTATAACCACTCCACTGCAAAATGAGATTAGAAAACAATTAAGAAAAGAACACAGTGTAACATAATCAAACGAACCTGCTTTATCTATAGAGATGCAGATAGCAAGAAATAGTACCATTTTGAAAGACAGCATCGCCATCAAGAAGATCTTCAGCTATAACCACTCCACTGCAAAATGAGATTAGAAAACAATTAAGAAAAGAAC
>NW_010365014.1:118335-203093 GCF_000414095.1 Morus notabilis
GGGGGATTTTAATACACGCACTATTTATTTGAACAGAAACTAGGCAGTGTTATAAATGATTGAAAAGATTGAGTGTACACAAAGGGGAGTGAGTAATCCAAAAAAAAAAAAATTGAATATACTAAATATAAAGCACTATAAGTCATCCCATTCAACAATAGAAAGCATTAAATCAGATGAGCTAGATACAAGAACCATCGTTAAGAGATGTTACGCCTAGATTGCTCATAAATTCGTAGTATTATCCCCCTGCAATTACAACACTTGCATCAAATAAAACACTAACAAACACCACGAATAAGAAATGCGTAGATTAAATTGTCCATTAATTTCTAGACCACAATTTCTGGAGCATATAGTTGCACCATAGTCCTGCTGAAAAGCGTGAGCTTTGCCTAGCTCAAGTTCAAGTTCAAGCAGAAACAAAGATGCGAACCCCAGCATGCATTCATTTCAGTTTCTTTATAATTCTCAGGCATAAAGTGTTAAAGGTAAAAATGCATGAGTCCCACATCGTCTAAATATAAACATAATCACAAGCATATAACAATGTTGGGCCACCTCACTTAAAAAGTTGCCTTTTTAAGATGGAAGCCAAATTCCTTATAAAGTCCAATAATTCTCCCTCAATTTTCTTCTCATCTCTCCTCAAACTCTAAAATAGTATCAGAGCCCAACCAGCTCAAACGAGCGGCTCATCCATCCAATACAAGATTGGTCACTCCAAAGAGAGCTCAATCTTGCAGGAGCATGTTAAGGGTATAAATTCTAAGTCCCACATCGTCTAAATATAAACATAACCATAGACATATAAGAATGTTGGGCCACTCCACTTAAAAAAGGTTGACCTTTCAACATGGAAGCTTATTCTCCCTCAATTTTCTTCTCATCTCTCCTCAAACTCTAAAATAAAGGATTATACAGATTTCAATTATCTTACCTTAAGATGAAAATTAAGGTATTCGCAATATAAGCAACCATTTCCCTGTAGAAAAATAAATAAATTGTGAGAAAAAAATCAAGTAAACTTCTTTTTCGTCCTTTTCTGTTTCTAAATTGCGGATAACAAGGCAACACAACATACCAAAAATGATGCAAGCTCCGTTGACCATCACCCTTAAAAGCTGTCCTCGCTGCTGCAGCATAAAACCTGTCCCCAGTGTATATCTTATTAAGATACATCTATTCTTTTACTGTAATTTTTTTCAATAAGAATATGCGTGTGATGAAAATCTTGTGGGATATTCAACTCACATTCCCAAAGTCATCACAGTTAATACTCCAGATACATTGGCCCCCTCTTGTGCCTGTCAGAAAAAATCAATTTTGCACACAAGATGTAAGCTAGTCACTGGGGCATCTATATTGTATCAAAGGTCCCACAAATGAATTTATCTTGTAGCATATTTCATAAGTACATGACAATCTAATTACAGCAATTTGGCAAGATAAATATCAAAAATGAAGTTCCCAAGTTCGAGAGGAACATACAGTGAAATAGGCAATATAGCTGACAGCAAATGTGAGGGAAATTTCTATTACAGTGTCATTAAAAATAAACCCGAGCCACAGAACAGATGCTATCCCATAAGCAATACCGATACCTACACTGGAATAATAAAAAAGTCACATAAAAAGATTACATCCATCACCATTACTCAACAACAATACACAATACTTACGCTCCAAGTGAAACTTGTGCTAAAAACTTAATAATGGCCTCCCAATTGAAGCTCTTCCCCAAGACCATTTGATAGAATAGTTGATAAACCACAATTGCTGTCCTGGAATATAAGTTCAAGAATTCAAACAGAAGACAGGTGAAAGGCATAATACTGTAGCAGCGGCAACCGCGTCGACAAAAGAACAGACTGATGTAGTTATCAACTCACTGGTTTCAACTGCTCAACATATGAATTATTTGATGAGCAAAGGCATATTAGTATTTGAGCTAGAGGACTGAAAATAAATACCCATCATTCATCAAGGATTCTCCTTCAATAATTGTACTCAGTTTTTTGCTCGCACCAAGCTCTTTTAATAGTGCAACAACAGCAACAGGATCGGTAGCACTTAGAAGCCCTCCAAGCAACAATGATGTTTTCCAACTCCAGTCGTAAGGGAAAGTGAGCTGCAACGTGGTTTCAAACATTAACATATGACACATAATATCATTTAAACAGCTATGCTTGCAATACCTTCAAAGCAGATCCAAGACAGAAAGTTGATAACAGAACGCCTGGGCCAGCAAGGATAATCATTTGTACCATACATCTCTGCACAGAAGTGGAATATACTTGATTTAGCAGTCCTTTTGTTTTCCTGATGATGACAGTGACGATAACAGTAGTAATAACAGTAAATGTAAAAATAATAATAGTGATATGCTTACATTTAAAAGTTATAATAATGCCGTTATAACTATTACAAGACACAAAATTTATCTAACAAAACATAGTTATTAGTATTAATGATCAGGTTTTAAGCTACGTATTTGCCAATTCCACTTCTCTGCAGCATTTCTTTTTAGACATATTACTCCCAATGATTTTTCAGTTTTTTTTTTCCTTCGTAGTTATGCTACTTGTGTATTTTGGTAGCTCCTGTTGCAGCTCTCAAGTAAACTTATCCATGTGTCCAAGAAATTTAATTCTAGAGCGCAGAAGGACTAGTTTTTGTAAATACTTGTATCATTAAAAAAATTTAAAAAGAGCAATAGAACGTACCTTTATTTGGTGTACTTCCATTGAGAATGAACTTTCAAAAAGAAGAGCAGGAAGAAAAACAGCCAATAAAAGGTCAGGATCAATATTTGCCCCTGCACAAGCACAATATTAACAACGCCGAGCAATTAAGTAGTGCATGCTGGAAATATAGAATGAAAGGATCATCTATTTTAATTGACAGGCTATGACAAGCAATGGAAATTATAAAGAGTAACTACAAAGATAGAATCTCTGACTTGTATCTAAGAAATCTTATGAAAAGAATCGGCAAAGAGACAAGAAAGAATGAACTATTGCTTGAACTTACAGATACGTATTCCATCCCCGATCTTTCCCAGACGATGATGTGTACCATATTCTGCAAGTAGTGCATGATTTATCAACTTATCATTTGAAAATAAACAAGCACAACCAGTCAACCACAATGGAAAAATCAAGCCATAAAGCAGAGTTCATAAAGGAAAGTCTTGATATGGGAAATTGAGTGATCCAAAAGGCCGAGCATAACAAATCATGAAATGCATGTTGCCAAACACACATGTAATTTCCATGTCCAGCCCAACTTTCCCCAGATCCATTGCATTTATCACTTCATCGGTTATACTATCAAATGTAGAAGCAAAAGTCCATCAAGAGACAATTTCTTTCCTTACAAGCGTCTTCATCAAGAGTGCTCAATCAAAGTCAACGACCTTAATGTCAGAGAAAACCTACTGAACACTTTTTAAGTTTTAAGAATATATCATTTCGATCATATCTAACAACCTTCATTCCCACTTTCCATTAGTCGTTTTTCAGTTGGAGGCTGTGTTTATCTCGGTTCCCTACCCATTTAAGTAGGAATATAAGAATAGTTTGATAATCACAACACCTATCGAAGGTGGATGACTGTGAAAAATTATGCTTCTTTCTCTAGATGGTCTTAAAAGGTCTATCATGTGTTACAGATTCGGCAATTCTAACTAATCTTTTAATTCTTAAAATTTCCTTCTTCTCATCATTGAGCCTTTGCAAGTTCAAAAGTTCAAACCTTAACAACCTCAACCGTTCATATCATAAACTCAAGTTCAAACTCAAATTTTACAAAATGAACATGAACTTAAATAAAGTTATAACTCTCAGATTTTAACCACAAACTCAAGTTAAAACTCAAGTTTAAACTCAAATTTTATAAAAGAACATGAACTTGAATAAAATTCGGCTTGTTCTTTTACACCAAAACTCAAAAAAAGTTTAAACTCAAGTTACAACTTTATTCAAGTTCATATTCTTTTGTAAAATTTGATTTTGAACTTGAGTTTTAACTTGAGTTTGGAGCTAAAATCTGTTGTAACTTGAGTTTAAACTTTTTTTGAGTTTAGGGGGTTGTTCTTTTGCATTTTTGAGTTAGGCATTCTTGAGTTGAGTTTGAATTATAACTTGAGTTGAAGTTGTAACTTGAGTGTGTATTTGGGTGTGTACATTTGAGTTATGGTTTGAGATAAGAATCTTTTTGAGTTTGTGTTTGAGTGAGTTTGAATTTATATTTAGATAGTATTTTAATAAAAACTCAATGGTGATGGAAAATTTTAATAGGGCATATGGGTGGGGTTTTATTCATCTTGTCGTTGTCAACGCATAGAAAAAAAATTATCTCAATCAGAATTAAAACGAAAAAGTTATAGCATTTTTAATAATAGAAAAAATATTGTTCATTAATTTGAGTTCGAATTTCTGAACTCGAGTTGAAGGGGAAACTTGAATTCAAGTTTTAGTCCTAAACTCGAGTTCAAACTTAAAAAAACATAAATTTAAATAAAGTTGTAACTCGAATTACTTTTTTTTGAGTTTTTATGGCTGCCGAGTCTCTAGAATAATTTACAGAAAAATATACCTCAGAAACTTAAAATGGTTAATTGAATTGAAATTTGATTGTGTGGGCCTAATCAAGAGCATCACGTTTTCTGTCCTATCATAAAATCTTGGCCGTTGTTTGATACTCACTATAAGCGGCAGTTCAGGACTTTGGAAATGAATCAGATTCCCGATAAAAACTCCATTCTCCAGCAAGTAACATATTTTTAACTTTTCCACCAAAAACAAATAAAGCAATTTCCTTTTTAACTTTAGCGCCAACTTTCAACAAATTCATAAGCATGAAGGTTCGAGAGAGAGAGAGAGACCTTTAGCATCAAGGTACCATTTTTTTTTTTTTTTGTTCTTTTCCTAATAATAACTTTTTCAAAGTTGCGAAAGACCATATTTTGCAGAGACCGCGAAATTAAAAAATAAAAACAAAAATAAAAATTGGAAATGACCCAAAAGAACATTTTGGTGGTTGGTTGAACCCAATTGCTAGATCATATATGCTTCATGTTCCCACCAAAATTCTGAAGCATCTTGATTCCACATATCTCCATAACCGATCAATTTTATGATAGTAAGAATTCCACGGTTTTTCTTAAATAAATAAAAAAAAAAAGTTCCACAGGCCGTCATATTATTCAGGAAAAATCATAATTACGCAACAAAGACTAACTAAATCGGAAGTCTGTAAACGATCTCTCTTCTTCCTCATTTCCAACGTTTAATGAGTTAATGACAGTATAAATCCAAAAATAAACTAAAAAAAGGACGATCGCAAATCAAAAATATACACAAAACGTCTATTTTTCCTTCTTTTTTTTTTTTTTTTTGCACTAGGAATAACTAAAGAAATCAATTTACGAATTGAACAGAGATAATCGTACCTATGGATCCAAGAGCAATGCCAAGAACGAGCAAGGCGACAGTGTAGGGGACTCTGGTGCCTCGGAGGAGGTGCCTGCAGGCGATTCCGAGCACCAAACTGAGTCCCACGAATATCACGGCGTCCGTCGGGTTCGACGACGAAGAAGAACTACTTTGTTCTTCCGTTATCCTGTACGGAATGGTCAGTTCAATCGCGGCAGCCATTGTTGAGAAGAAGGAGAGAGAGAGAGAGAGAGAGAGGATTTAGGAGAAATTAGAGTGTGTTATTGGGGGGATGGTCGTTGCGTACAGAAATAGTTTGGGCATTGTTTTTGTTTTTGTTTCTGTTTTTTCGCAGAGGAAGAGAGAATAATGAGACTCTCTGCCTTAAATTGGATCGAAAGAACTCTTTATATTATAAAAAAAAAACGAAAGAACTCTTTATATTATAAAAAAAAAAAGAAAAGAAATAAAAAAAGAGCAAAAGAACAAGCGAGGACGTCAGTCATCACACTGTGACAGACGTCAGTCATATCACACTGTGACAGACGCCAGTCCACACTCAAGAATCATCACTCAAGAGTCATCACACAGCACTGATTTTTTTTTTTTTTTTTGGATATTTACATACTAGCTGAAATCGCGTTCGAAGTAATCATGTGTCAAGTTTATATCTATGTCCATGTTAAAATATATTATTTAACTAATAAACCATTGATAAAATTTAAAACACATGATTGTCTATTTACAATTTTTCTTTTTTGAGTGTCCAAAATGTTGTAAAAAGCACACTACAATACCACCTGAATGGAGATTTTTTTTAGCTTCTTTTATGGTGTATTTCAAAACTGTGATCCACTTGTGGATTTAAGTGTTTTCACTATTGAATTAATTTTTTAATGATCAGCAGTTCTATTTAACGTGCTGTAAATTTTTAATATAAATTTATATAAATTTAACTATTAAAAATTTAATTTAATGGCCAAAAATACGTACTCTATGGGTGAATAATAAATAAAGATGCACCGTAAAGTTTTCCTTTCTTTTATATTTTTTGAATTCTTTCTGAAATTTTGTTAGAAACGTTCTTCCGCCAAAAAAAAATCTGAAATTTTGAAATTTCATAGAAATGTTATAAATATTGAAGATAGTTTTGTTCATAAAAACTATTTCCGTTTCTCTCTCTTTTTCTTTTTATTTATTTATTTTTGCATAAACGATTTTGGTATGAGAAGTCCTACACATGTTGTCGTGTATGAGAACAATCCTAGGACGCTTGATGTTATCCTTCGGTTATGATTTTATTCCTTATAGGTGGAAGAGTTAAAGTCGTTCCCCATCACATAATAAGGCCTAATTTATTTCATCAATTTGAATTTTACTAGTAAAAAATTCTTAGAAACATTCACATTTAATATTTTTTTTACAGTAAAAAATTATCACATAAAATCACATATTAATTTAAATTAAAAACTCAAATTAATAAACTAAACGGGTCTTAAAATTATTATAGTACTTCCATACTTTCTTTTCTTTTGAGACTTAAAAATGCGTCATAGACTCCACCATTTAGACCAGACAACCAAAAAAAATTGCGATTTTTACGTTTTAGTTTGACTCACTTCTCCTAACAATATCAGCAGATATTATTATTATTATTATTATTATTATTATTATTATTATTATTATTATTATTAGTATGACTTATTCGATCTGATGCCTAGTCTTTTTGTAGACTATATAATTATACGTCAGATTTATTCTACGCAACTATATGTTGCCAGCCAATGCTGTGTATTTTCGTTGTTGGTCAACGTATGAATAATGTACTAGATACTTTTTCAATGAAATAATGCATTAAATTTTTGTTATAGATAAGATGTTGAAGTTTATCAATTTACTATTATTTAATTTAGTCGTATATATGTTGGATTTTACTTTTTACAGGACAAAAAGTCAACATAAGATGTATCTTTCTCTTGAAATTTAGATTAAGGTTATGACTGATTTTTTAACCATAAGTTTGTTGGGAGTTTGTTTATCAAAAATATTACTTAAACTCCCTCCCTTTCTCCCCCGTTGTCCTAGAGTTTCTCTGTGCGTGCCCCTCTCTTTGGGCCGGAGTCCGACGACAACGCTTTGATGGCTCTCGAATTCCAAAAGCCCTAAGATATAAGGGTTGTTCGGCAACCCCATTTTTAAGTTAAAAACTAAAAAAAAAAACAATTCGAGTTATAATTTTATTCAAGTTCATATTCTTTTAAGTTTGAATTCGAGTTTGGGACTAAAACTCGAGTTCAAGTTTTCCCTTCAACTCAAGTTCAGAAACTCGAACTCAAATTAATTAACAGTATTTATTCTATTCTTAAAAATGCTATAACTTTTTCGTTTTAATTCTGATTGAGATGATTTTTTTTCTATGCGTTGACAACGAAAATACGTATAAAACCCCACCCATATACCCTATTAAAATTTTCCATCAGCATTGAGTTTTTATTAAAATACCATCTAAATACAAATTCAAGTTTTGACTCACTCAAACACAAACTCAAATAGATTCTTATCTCAAACCATAACTCAAATATACACAACCAAACACAAACTCAAGTTACAACTTCACCTCAAGTCATAACTCAAATTCAACTCAAAATCTACACTCAAATTACCTATTAAAAAAACGATAAAAGAACAGCCCCGTAGAAATCCGAGTCCCACGGTTAAGGATGGAGGCAAGTGTGGCCTCATGGTCGGATGGTCGGATGGATTGAGTTTTGGCGAGGTGAATGAGGGAGAGTGTCGACTTTTTGACTGTCTCTTATGGACACATAATCTTTCTGGTGGCTCTGTGACCCCTCATTGAGGCAAAGTTGGGATGCAAAAGCCCTATTTGCCTCTGCCATTCTATGAGTCTCTTCCTTTTTGCGTATGGCATCGCCACTCCCTTTGGCAGCATCCACTAATTCGGAACTTAATTTGAAAACCATATTTCGATCAACTAAGCCCTCTCGGGGACTTGTTTAAGAACAAGAAAGAGGAATCTCATGTAAATATCATGGAATAAGTTTTGATCCTATTCATGGGGATTCCGTAAAAATTCCATTCCAAAAAGAGAAAGTTCGAAACAATTGGGATCTTTTGGAGATTAGATGCAGTTACTAATTCATGATCTGGCATGTACAGAATGAAAACTTCAATCATTTTGTTTTTTTTCTCCACTCGGACCAATCCGCCTACTCGGCTTCTTGTATTTAAAGTGATTCGTGTATCTACTCCAATAATACTATTGTTTCGTACCATTATGGAAAAAGATTCAGGTAAAATATGCACCTCCTCGGGAATGAAAAAAAATTGATCTACTTTCGTTTGGTATTTTGGCTCAACCATTCGTATGATTATTTGATAGAAAGAAATCACAAAAAATGGTATGTTGCTGCCATTTTGAAACGATTAAAGATCACCGAAGTAATGTCTAAACCCAATGATTCAAGGCAAAGATAAAGGATCCTAGAACAAGGTGGGTGCTCGGTGTCAGTGGTTCGTATCATATTCTAGCACAAAGGGGGCATATGCCCCTCTGAAATTTTTAGAAAATTTTGTTGGCCCCTAAAGTTTTGATTTTTTTTTCTTTTTAACTGTCTATAGTTCTTTAACATTTTTTTTTCATATTTGTCCCCCTCTTAATTAACCAAAGTTCAAATATGTCTCTACTATATCTAATTTCATGTTGCGTCTATCATATCAAAAGTGATATCAAATAAGATTTTTTTTTTTATAAATGACAAATTAATATAACTTTTCTCAAATGTATCCCTATTTAAGATTTTTTTTTTCACGCAACCTTTTCAGTTGTTATCTCACAAATACTTTTTCTCTAACTTACCCCTAATTGATGTGTCCATAATTAAACCTTTTTTATTGCGACACTCTCAACTATTAGTTCCTCATGTGTACTTTCTATATAATTTTCTATCTAATTTGCCCACTAAAATCTTTCTCACTCAAATATATATTCTTGTATCTATACACATGTAATATTGAACTGAAAACATAGTTTGATTGAAACCATTCATTTCATTCCATTATACTATTTTTTGTACTAACTAAAAACTTAAGAGAATGATACATTTCTTTTAAAAATTTAAACTCTTCACAAAGTTTTATATTCATGCAACAAATATAATTAACTAAATTTGAACGTGTGTAACGCATGCTTCCAACTAGCTAGTTATTAGTGTTAGGAGTTGATATTTTAAAGATGTTTAACATTTTTCGTGTTCTTAAATTATGCTTTCATAAAATCCTAACTCCGTCATTGATTAAAGAGAATGATCTATTGGTGATTTAGGATTTTTTTTGGCTCCATCTATACTTCACAGCACCACTTTACAATGTAGTTTTGAGAGCCCGTGCCTTTAAATTGAGAGGATTAAGTTTACTTTATCTTAATCTTCTATGAAGCTTTTTTCAACTAGTTCTATAAATAATTCACTATTAGAAATGCTCACAATATTTTTTTTTATTATTCTCTTTGTCACTCTCTTTATTAACTGTTTGATACATAGACTTTATTAATATGATATATTTTGTTCAAATAGAAAGTGAAATAGTAAAATTTACATATTAAATAATAAATAAAAAGAGTAAAAAATAAAGTGATAAAAAAGTTGTTCTCGGTATTTCTCGTTCACTGTTACTAGCCGGATGAACTTTCTTCCTTTTTCTCACAACATTGCACAGCGTGCATGGGGGACATGTTCCCAAAAAAAAATGCTGCAGGACGGCAGAAAATGCCTTAAAAATATATAAAAAGTAGACAAAATGAAGAAAGGAACGATTATACACAAATCATAAACCATGCACAAGATGCGACAAATAGCAAAAGTAAAGTTAACTAGTAAAGGTGTCCTTTTTTTTTTTTTTTTGCTGATAAGGTGTACCTCTGTTTGGAATAGTGATTGAGGTGACAACTTATAAAACAGAATGATTAAAAAAAACTTCACGTACAAAAAATAAGAAATCTTTTCTGTATACTAGTAAGGGATGAAGTTTTTTATCCGTTATATATATATAAAAATACATAAAAATTAAAAAATATGTAAATTTAATAATTAAAAAACTTAATTTATTGATCGTATTAGAAAATTTTTTAAAAATTAAAACTAAAAAGAGTGTTTTTTATATGTCTTAAAAAATTAAATTATTGATAATTTTCTATTTTAACTATTAAAATTATATTATAAATTGTTTATTTTATATATTTTTTAATCTAATTTGATTTTAACATAATTTAATAATTATAGACTGTTAGGATTATTTTATTAGAGAAATTCTCTTAAAAAACAAATAACAATTATCACACTATAAATAGTGAAGAAAAATTTAACATTTTGTAATAGATCTTAAAATACAAGCGTTTATCATTTAGGGAGATAGCTTCCTAAAAAAACAAGATATAACATGTGGATGTGTACTTGTAGGGAGAGGAAAAAACCTATCATTAATTTCTTTTTATAAGTCTATTATAAGCAACTTGAGGCTAGCTTAAGTATTTAGTGCCCGAGTATGTGTGTGTCTACCAAAAGTAATTAATGATTTTATTTCCTATTATTCTATTTTTTTTAAAAACAATTATTCAAAAGAGAATTGCAAGATATTCGAAATGATATAATTAAATATTCAACCAATGACATTTGAAAGAGGGACATATAAAAGAAATATTGAAAAGATAAACAATCAATAATATTAAAAAATCAATAAATAATAATTTCAAAAGATAAATAGTCAATTGCAAGAAGAAGAAAACAATAAATGTCGAAAATTAATATAAAAAATATTTTATTATTAGTTCTTGTTTTATGAGTTTTACAGAACTACTTTTTTTCTTTTTTTGAAGGTAAGGAATTAAACTAAAGACTTAAAATGGGTTTTTTTTTTCTAGAAAAAAATTTAAAAACTAACTAATAATTCATATATTTTTTTAACGGTAAAGCTAACTGGTCAAGGGTTTCTAATAAAGTAACCTTGAGATGTAAAGGTAATTAATGATCTTTAATTATCACAGGACATTAGAAAATTGCCTTAAATGGCTTGCCCTTGAGCCGTTGAGTGGGCATTGCAATCCTACTACGCCCTATATTATGTGCCTTGGGAAGCAAGCAAGTCAAATCTCAATCTCACAAAGATTTTTTCTCAGTTCTCTCATTCTCCTACTCTCTCTCTCTCTCTGTTCAAATTTTCTGATTTTCTCCAACGACATGGAAAAGTCTAAGAAGAAGGTTTTCGAAAGAAGAAGATCTACTCTGAAGAAGAAAGCCGGCGAGCTCGCCGATCGTTGCAATGTCGATGTTTGCGTGGTCTGTTTCGGGCCCGACGGCGACCTCCAAGTGTGGCCGGAGAACCCGACAGAGGCACAATCCATAATTGGCAAGTACATTGAAGCAACAAAGGAAGGCAACAAGTGCAAGAGGACCGAGAAGCTTGATCTCTCTGATATCTTGGAGGCCAAGATAAAGAAGCTTGAAAAACAGGCTCTTGAGGAGGAAAAAACTTGGGACAATTTCGACATCAGAAACGTAGGTGGATTGTCTCTCTGGGATGAAGAACTCGCGGCATTATCGGAGAGCTCGTTGACGGGTTTATCGGATTGCTTGGAGGCCAAGATTCAGAGTCTAACAGAAAGAATTGAATTGTTCAAGGGAAAACAAACAATGCCCTCTTCTGATTATTGTGTGTTTTGAGTTTTGAATTATTTTTTTTTCTTTTGTACATGCGGTGTAGTTATGAAAAGTGGCCGGAGAGAGATTGTAATTATGTATGGCTCATAATGTGGTCAAGACGTCAAGTTGTATAGGCTTATTTCTGTTTTAGTTTTCTTGTGTTAACTACTTCCTGCTAGTTTTCTTGGTTTTGTAGTACTTTGTTATGTTTCGTTTGTTTGAATGAATGAAGTTTTTTTTTTTTTTAAGAGTTGCAGATTTCTTTTTTTTTTTTTTTCAGAGTTGCACATTATTAATCATTTGAAGTAGACCATAAACTGTTGTTGTTATTGTTGTTGTTGCTGTTTGTAATTGGAACCCCAAATTAATACTTGGACTGACTAAGGAATTTGATGATAATCACAACTGATAGATATGCAGATTCTTTTTTTTTTCTTCTTTTTTTTTTTTTTTTTGGGGGGAGAATCCCAAGGACACCCTTTGCATGAGAAGAAATTCATTAAATACGTATGTCTTGTAAACTTTAATTTGGTTATATGAAGGTAAATGTTTATTGTTTGAGTGATATTAAGGTTTTTTTTTTTTTTTTTTCATCTCTTCGTTTTATTTGGTTCTTAGCATAATTGGGTTGATAGTACTTTTCTTTCTAGTTTTGGATTAGTTAGATATTGAGGTTTACCATGGCTTAGATTCTTCTTTGAAGTTATCTAAAAGAAACGAAAACATTCAGACAAACAAGATCAAAAGTATGCATATTATATATAACCAATCTTTTGTACCCATTTGATGAAATACAACGGAAAAAGCGGAGGAAAGAGCCTAATCAAATTGTATCTCAAGTAAGAAGAGCTCATTGTATCCAATTTTTAATCATAAAAGGAAGTGATGGGTTGTTTGGATTTTAACTATTTAATATTTACCATCCAAAATCACTATTTGGAATTTACTATGAATGTTATGACATGATAGTCTTAAACACAAGTTAATAAACGTTGGTCTCTCAATTGGCATTTTTCTTTGAACTCAGTTTTTTTAATAAAGGAAAAAGGAAAGGAGAGAAAAAGTTGATGAATTTACAAAGGATTTAAAGACTGCCATTTAAAGAACATGCTACAGTACTGCACTTGAATGCTTATAAGAAGCATTCTACTATATTTATACCGAAAGTACTGAAGTAAAGGATCCAACTTCCAGAGAATGAAGTCCACTTCCACTACTTTCTTCTAGCTTTAAAATAAGTACAACCGAGGGACTTCATTTTATAAGTAATTAATCCATCCACATTCCCAGGAGCAGGCTCAACATCACTCGAGACAAAACCCGCGAATGGTAGAGTCGTATCGACCAATATGTACCGTGTCGTTCCTTCTGCAGAATAACAAAACCACCCTTTCCAGAGGTTGTTTGGTTCCCCACATTGTCTTCATCATGTCGACCCTTAACCTCGTGACAAAGAATTTGCAGGTTGTATCCTCCCACATTTTACTGGAGATTGGTCGCTTTCCACCCGAGTCGATTATGAAACAATGCCAAAACTTATAGTTCACTCTCATCTCCCATATTCAAAACAGGAACGTTGAAACAAACAAGACAAAAGGAAGTTTCGTATTTGTTTCAACCGTCTTTCAAGGATGAGGGTCTCATTTGACCTTCTTCGTCTACAAATCCAACTTATTTCTGAAGTAAATCATCAATGCCATGAAGCTGACAAGGTCGAAGAGAGGAAGCCCACAAAGTCACGTAGTGAAAGGCCGCTGAGAAGTCACTCACTGCACAAACAACTCCTAACAATGTTGCAGAAGTTCTTGTTTATTTCTGCCCATGTCGTCGAATTAGGCAAACGGGTTTCTTTCGATCCAAGCACTCTACAATGACACCTAGCCTTAACTATATATTCCCAAGATGCACCAAAGGTTTAAAAAGGATTATTTTTCTACTTATATGTATACGTATATATTCTGATTCATTCATATACTAAAATAATTTATGAGAAGGGAAAGAACATAGGAAGCACTCTCAACATCTTAATTAAAACCACTTGGTTCGTTTGAAGGACATGATGTACATACCATAAAAAAGAGTGATTAACAGCTATAATGGTCACTAATCACACTTAACAGAGCTGTATATGTAGCGCACAAAGCAAAAAGAGGCCGTAAAACCAACGGTACCGAAGACCAAGAAAAAGCCATAGCTGATGCAAGCCATGTATCCGAAAAAGAATGAGATTTGCAAGGATCCAGACCACTCTGATTTAGCAAAGTAGTAATATATGCAGTAGCCGTAAACGTACAAGCCAATTGATCCGCCGCAAAGAAAAGACCTGAGAGAGAGAGAGAGATGATTATAATCAGTTCAGAGTACTCACAACATTCTCATATTAAATGACCAGAAATATTTTGTTGGAAGCACCATTAGACCGGAAAATATAGACTAGCAAGTAGCAAGTCAAATGACATTGTTGAACAACTCAAGTATTTCTTATCAATAGAAGGGACTGAAGTTTTATTTTTTTAAGTTATTGTACTATGAAAAACACCCTCAGTTGTAATGTTAAATTCATGCATTCAAATGAGTCTTAAGGACCTTACGGATCTTCGAATATAAAAATATAAAATGCTTAGATTAAGGTGACCTAAGGAACTTGGCGTTATAAAAGGATTTATTTTTCTAAAACTACTCAAAGAATACCATTACCACATCAAATATACCGCAAATAAAGTTTAATAGAGAAACAAGAAATTCAACATAATTTGAGCTCGAAATAAGAAACTTACAGAAGCAAAAGTGCATAAACTGAATAAAGAAAATGTGTACCTCCACCACCATTTATAATCTTCAGCAACAAGCTGGCACCACGTGCAAAGCACATTAACTAAACAAACGGCAATCAGAAGAAGAATGAAGGTGGTAAACAGGATCGTGTAGACAACATAGTTCCTATGATCCTTGTCCCTAAGATCCCACACGCTAAGAATTACAAGGTCAAGCTCAAAGCGGATTACACTAAAGGGAATAATCCCAGCCAACGCCATCTGAGGAAGAGCGCGCTTGTACCAGCGAAGCGGCGGAATTTCTCGAGGCACTTTTGTGATGCAGAGAGGAGCTTGCAACTCGGCCTCAATATTCTGGCAAACATCTTGAGGCTCATCCTTGTAGCTACTTTTCCCGAAAATTCCACCCAATACAACATATGGAAATGTGTCGATCCAAATGAGAACCAACGCGACGATTGTACTTAAAGACACAGCTATAGATGCCTTATAAGCTGTAGCTATTGAGTTGAGAAGTAAAAATGTAAAAAGCAGAGGTCCACCAAAAAGGCATCCAGTTAGTAGCAGATTTCCCAGCTGTCATAACAAAGTTTGAAATCGAATGAGTGCACAAATCCATGCTTGTAGAAGCATCAAAGTAAAAAGCTCAAATTGGAGGTTTAGAATAGAATCCTATGGACATACCCAATTTGTTCCTTCAAGCTGGCAATTAAAGGAAGTTGCCGTGTATCCCGCAATACAAGAAGTAATTGCGTAAATTACTATAAGTGCAGTCAAAAAGCATCCAGGTTTGTGTGGATGGAATATGTCAAATATCCCGAGTAGCAGGACGAGTATGGTACTTGAAATCCATGCCAAGAAAATTGAGAGAAATTTTGTAACGTGATTATGTGCATTTGAGCTTGATAGTTTCATATAGTGAAAGCTTTAGATACTTACAGTGCTAACAATTGAGTACCAGAACCAAGGGCTGCAGAAAGTAAGGACTTATGAACTGGGCATGTAAATACATCATCTCTGATGGACTTCCATCCTCTTTCTTCTTGGCTAGAAACTAATCCCTCATCTTGCAATCTTCTCATCAACCATAAAATGTGTAAGCAACAGGAAGAAAAAAGAAAAATAACTTACAATTGAGCATTCACATAATGCTTACTCTGTAAGATCCTTCTTAAGGACGCGCATGTAATATCTCACAAGGAAACCGGCCAACAGGAGAAGCGTGAAACATGAGTTCAACACTATAAACCAACGGGGTTCCACGCTATGTAGTGCAACTGAAGAATACTTTTCCATCCTTTTCTCAAATGGAATGTCAACTTCCTTCCAGAACACAGTATAAACAAACTCTACATATGTCTCCTTGTCTTCAGTTAGGTCTACCGTTGCTCCAGGGTATAGTGCTCTAGGGTATGCTTCAACATTGATCTCGATCACGCGATCCTTATTGAAAAGAATGTCAAAGCGAATATGCTTGTAAAGAAAATATTTGTAATTATCCAATATGCCTTGCTTGTGAATTTCCCCTACAAATTCCCTTACTGGCAAGTCATCATCGTAGTACATTTGGAAGTAGTATTCTCTTTTGATTGCTGTTCGGAACTGGGAAACTTCTTCCTTGGTCAAATTTTTTCTACAAGCGACTTCCGCAAATTTCTCCACAAGAAACTCAAGTTTGTACGGAGCATTGATAAGATGATCTCCACTCAACATCTCGCCAAGAGTTTGCTTTCTCTCTTCGATATGATCTGCCGTTACAACACACCGACTATTATGGAAAAGAAATACTATAAAAGATAAAAGTTGCATAAAAACATATAACAAGAAACACAAAAGTTGCAAGTTTTAAGACAAAAACCTGGTTGACAGAAGGGAAGATCAAAATGGGGGTATGTTTCACTGAACATGAAAGGAACAAGGAAAATGTCAGAGCACGATAAAATAACCCGTCAGCTAATCCATATATAAAAAAATGCAAATTTATCTTGGAAAATGCAGAAGATATTCTGATGGGATGGGCCCAATGGTACAAAATGAACATCTACGCAGACTTGACATAAATGTAACACGAGTATAAGATGAACATCAGAGTGAAAAACGATCAAAAGAGTAGTATGTTCATTAGATTCATTCTTAAGGAAGAAAAGGTTTTGCTAAATTGAAAAGAAAAACCAACAGCAAAGTGTTTTTGGAACTAATGCTTTGTCTACTCCATAAAAACCGTGTCATATATTCTTCCAGACTATGAAAGAAAGACAAAACTCAAGAAAGGTGAAAAAAGGGGGACCAAAATTGTGAATGTCACCTAAGAGTACTAAACCAAAGTTTCATTCTTCATCAGCTAACTATAATTGAAAGGATGCATTTATAAACTATAGTAGGAAGATGTTTATCAGTTCATTTAAGCTAAATCAAGTGAGTAAAAACAACCAATTTATAAACTATAGTAACTAAAAGGCATACACTAGATTACCAATTTAATTTTTGTACGAGAAATTTCGTGGATTTGTTCCGATACAAACTTAAAATTTGGAATAATATATTCTATGTCCCTGAATTATAAAAAAAAAACCCATGTTTTAGTCTTTAAAATTTAAAATAAGAGAAACAGCCCCTAACATGTAAAACAATTTGTGCAAAAATGAGGGTTTTTAGGGTCCCTTTTCAATTTAATGGTTGTTGTTTTATGAAATTAGAAGAATGTTGATTTTACTAATTAATTAGACTATATAATGACAAAAACAGTTCCATACATCAGGCAAAAATGAATAACCTACGCCAAGTAGTCTTCTTTGATTAAGTGCTTTTGTCTTTCTGTGACTTATTAATTAGTAAATTAAACCAAACACTTACTGAAAAGAGGTAAAAAAGGGACCTTCTGAAGATTGCAGGTTTGGCGGAAGGCTCTAGTTTTCAGGCTCACAAAGTGAGTTCGGGGATTTCTAGGAACTTGAAAAAGAAAGGTCAAAAGGGGACTTTTGAACAATATAAAGGCAATTTAGTCATTTTCTTTATAAAAATCCAAATCATAACAGTGCCGTAAACTTTAAAACGGGATTAATAAATGCGATTAATAGATAATATTTAGGCCACATTCTGAAAATTTAAATCGGTGAAATGAATGAGGTTTTATGAAATATCACTCTTGTTTTGAAGTTTAGAGATTGGAACGAGACTTTTGTAATAGTTTTCAATTATTTACCAAACTAAGACAGCGAGCTAGTGATGCGATAGGTGGAGCACAAGGGCAAGCGGCGCAACATTCAAGAGATCCAATGAGTCTACCAAGTGGTCCGGTGACAAGGCTTAAAGTCAAACACTTCAACGAAGCATTGAACGGGCTGGTGTAACAAGTTGGAGATACGACAAACACATAGAGGCTCAACACAAGTCCAAATCCGAATGAAGAGAACCTAATCACCATAATTAAGGTTCTAGAATATTCAAGTTAAAGTGCAAAGAGCTTAACAAGGGCTGACCGAATAAGAGCCTAGAAGGGACTAGCCGAATTGGGCCTAGGGGAAAAGCTTTGTGGCCGAATTGGCCTTGGGTTAGAATAGATAGGGTTTTGCCGAGTTTGGGCTTTAAGCTTATGTAATTAGATGTTTTACTTTTTCATTAGGGTTAAAATCGCATAAACTATAAATAGGAATGTATAAACACGTTTTTGAATTAATTAATGAATTATTATTGATATTGAGGTTTCTCATATTCGTGCTTCTTTGTTCTTGAAAAGACTTTGAACTTATCAAGTATTGTTCTTGTGGCGTTCAAAAAATCGGACTTATCATTGAGATTAATGGGTATTTCTTGATAATCTTGGTGTGGCGTTCTTCAACCTTCGTAGTTCTTGATTCGTGTCTTGATAGACAACGGGTTAAGGCTCAACAATCTTGCGTCTTGAAGTTCTTGGGGTTGTGATCCGCGTTTGGTGTTGGGTCTCGTCGCGTCGTTGGCGAGGTTCATATCAGTTGGTATCAGAGCTTTGGTTCCAAGGCAAGTTTGACTATCTTTAATCGCTTTCTAGTGTCCTGGGGTTTCAATTCGAGTTCTTCCTTTTTATTCTTGTTTTGATTTGAGATTTTCGAAAATATTTATAAAAAAAAAATATCAGAGGACTGTGACTTGGAATAGCCATAACTTTTGATATAAATCGTTACGGGGCTCATAATATATCAAATCGAAGCTCTTTTCGACCTCTACATTCGCGGCCGGGCATAGCCCGCCGACACCATTTTTCAAGCCAAAATTCACTTGTTTTCATTAGTTTCGGAGCCTTTTAATTTTATTGGTTTGTTCGGTTGCCATCAACTTGATCGTTACTTGAAAAATTTGAGTGTTTCTGAGTCCGATTAAGAACTAGAAAAGACATAACGAGAGAAAACAAAAAAAAAAGTCAAGAGTGGTGAGAACAACAGAGGATAAAAGTTATTGAGTGACAAACACGAGTGTCAAGAAAGATGCACATAAGGAGTGAAACACGTGAGGGAGTGCTTGTGAGGTTTCTAACTTTGTTTTACAGATTTTAATCACGTCTCACAATCAAGGCGAACGTCAAATCGAAGAAACCAAGGCGAATGTCAAACCGAAGAGGTTGATATCAGCTAGAACTCTAGTTCATTAACAATTCAGCCAACCCCATCTGACATTTTATATCTAAAGCACTCATAAAAAGAAAGAAAGAAAAAAAGTTGACAACTTGAAGTTTGAACCGTTAACGAATAATCACAAGAACAAAATACACTCTTTCATGAGCAAAAAAAAAATGATGAAAATACATATATATAGACAAGATAAGAATGATGAAAATGAAATTGGTAGTAAATGTGGGTTGAAATTAATTACCTGGGATTTAGAAAGGGGCCAACTTTATTGACGTATAAAGGAACATAATCTCCAGCTTTGTAACGGTGGTGTTTGGCATCAGATCTCACTTGGGTGCTTCCACAATGCATTAGAACACCAACCACAAGAACAAGTTTCGCAAGTACTTTCTCCATTTTTTTTTTTTTTTTTGCACTTTGCTTCTTTCTTTTCTTCAAAATGGGATAGACATTGATTGATACATACATAGAGAGTGAAAAATGTCAAATGTCTTAGAGGGAGATTCCGTCAGTCGTTGACTTTCTGTCGGGTTGACTTTTGAAGGTTACGAATCCGATTTTTGCGTTGTACCCACCCTTAAATGCCATTTTCCAGTCCTGCTGGTGTCCAAGGCTCTAATGAAACTTTCTAGGCTTCGTCGGTTCTAACTTTAAGCCATGTAGTCAAAGGGCTGCCGTATTGGGCTTTTTAGTTGCAGCACCACTGGGCCTGCAGCCCAAATTTAACTTTCTATATTATTATTAGGGAGAATGTAGTTACATCGGAGAAAATTACAAAATTTACCTCCTCTTACTTTTGATAAATATTATTTTATTAGTATAATTATTTAACTAAAAAAAATAGTAAAAATCTTAATGTATACACTTTTAAGAGATATTTGTCAAGATTATCCTAGTAATAACATCTTTTTAAAACTAAATTAAGTAAATAACATATTTTAAAATTATTTGAAAGAACAACAGTTTACGTGATAAATGAATCATTTACCGCATCGTTCATTACGTAAATAATTCATTTACAACTGGTAAAAATAACATATGGGGTAAACAAATCTTAAATAATTTTTACTTATGTAGAAAAAAATCTTTTTACTTACCGTAAAAAGCAAATTTATTAAAAAAAATCTTTATTTATGTGGAAATTTTTTTTACTAATTGTAAAAAGAAAATTTACGTGAAAAAAATATATTTACTAGTCATAAATGAACTATTTACTCAGTATATAATTCATTTATCACGTAAATTATTATTTATTTTAAATCATTTTAAAATTTACTATTTACTTAATTTATTTTCAAAAATATGTTATTTACTACAATTTCCTTATTATTATTATTACTATCATTATTATTATCATCATCGTCGTCGTCATGATCATCATCACTAGTGCCTTGAATTTTAGGAGTATTCTCAGTTTGTTCTATAAATTTTAAAAATCCTCACTTTTTTTTCTTGAATTTTGAATTGTCCCAATTAGCCCATTATGATGTAATTTCTATTAAAAATATATATAAAAAAGAGAGTAATGCAGTCACGTAGTTTTTCTATTTAAATTTTTGTTAAAAATAAACTAAAAAAAACCACATGGTCACACTTAACTCTCTCTATTTTTCTCTTATTTTAACATAAATTCTTACCAAAGGGCTTAAATGAAACAATTCAAAAATCAAAAAACAAAGTGAGAGTTTTTAAAATTTATAAGGTAAAGTAAAAATGACTCTAAAAATTAG
The DNA here is from genome assembly GCF_000414095.1 of Morus notabilis. Lineage (NCBI taxonomy): Eukaryota > Viridiplantae > Streptophyta > Magnoliopsida > Rosales > Moraceae > Morus > Morus notabilis. Next base: position 139,595 of record NW_010365014.1, read on the forward strand.
GACTACCAGTGAAATTATTATTATTATTATTATTATTGTTGTTGTTGTTATGCATTGCTACTTCTTCCGGATTCAAGTGAGACAATGATCTCTTTCTTAAATTCATTCCACCCTTACCAACTAGACTAGCACCAGTTGGTATTAGCTTCTTTATTTTCAGGTCAATTAATCTTGAAAAATTGTAGTTAATAGCTCAATTTTTCAATCTTTAAAGTAGTCAAGAAATGTTATATTTATTCCTATTGTAATGAATAACATTTTTTAATGTAAAAGAAGATTGATAAGGGTAGAATATGGTTTATTAATAAAGAATCAGTATATATTATGTAAATAAAAGTTAATGAATCTTAATAAAAATATTTTAGTGTTACCTTCTTTGAGATTTGTTGTAACTTTTTATTGATTGTTATAATAGTCTCATTATAATTGCATGTCGATCCGAATATTAATAAATAATAACACTTTGTTAAACATAATTTATCATGTCACCTTTATTTTGATCCTGAATCTCGATATTAATAGATGATAACAAGTTACGCAACACATATTACCATGCTATCTTTATTTTGATCCTGAAACACGGTGCAAAATTTTATGTCAACAGTTGATCTTCACTAAATATGATATTATTCTTCGAAATTCAGTGGACAACAAGAAAAGTGACTTAATCTTAAAGACAAAATTGTGAAATTGACGCCCAAATTTTTTGTAGCGTCATCCACTCCCTAATAACTTTCCCCCACAACAACACAACTCACCCCTCACACCTTCTGCGATCAACCCACCATTTTGAAACCAGAAAAAATTTTGCTATTAATTTTATATTTATCATTGTTTTATTAATGATTAAGGGCATGTTATTTTAACTAACTCAAATCACAACTTAAATTTTTTGTTACAATATTTTATCTTATAAAAATTTAAATACAACTTTTTTATTATAGTATTTTCTTTCACATGCGAAACTCAAATTTGAGAAAGAACATACTTTAAAATTCTTCTCCCAGTCACCGTGAAGTCTCCCCTTTCATTTTGAAACCAGAAAAAAAATTTTGCTATTAATTTTATATATATCATTGTTTTATTAATGATTAAAGTTCTTCTTTAAATTAAGGTTTAAGCTGTCAAATGGTACATCATCTTTTTTGTTCATTTAATTGGGAAAAGAAAAAACTTTTCTTCTAATATTTTAAAGTTAGGGCGAACAAATGTCAGTTTCCCAACTTTATGAGTAAAGTAAACAGTGATATAACTTACGTTTCAAATAATAATAATAATAATAAAAAAAAGGTGATATAACTTTGGGATTTATAGAATTTATTCTTAGAGAATGATCTTATGTCGCGCAAAAAATATTGTTACACTGAAATTGAAAATTTTAGAGTATTTAATTTTTTATTATTTTTTCAGTCTGATCCTCAAATGATCAACAACAAAAGTTATTAATGACCCGTTTAGTTCACTTAATTAATAATTTTAATTTTGAATTCAAATTTTATAAGAGAATCATCGGCTGAAATTTCTTTAATTTAACTTTTTTATAAGAAAAAAATATTATAGTAAAATCAGAATTATAAATTCAAAGAGATGAAATAAACAGCCCTACATGTTATACATCACTCGTGCTCGGAAACTAAAACCAAACAACAAAAAATGACTTATTTATCTTGCTGCCTTCTAAACTTCTCTTTCATTTGCAATGCGTCCCTTAAATATTTTTTTGGCAATTAATCAAATATAATTTAAAAATGAGTGGCACTCCCAATTTAAATGACGTCGATTTTTATGTAAATTATCATGTGAATATCAACGGTTATTTTTATCTATTTTATCGAAAAATATTGGGCGTTAAGGTTTTTAATTAGCTTTTTTAATCAAAATACAACATTATGAATTAATTTCATTTGAAAAATAAATTTGTTAAAATAGATAAAATAATTATTCATAGACATCCCACTAATTAACGATTCATATACACTGTTATTAGTTGAGATGCTTTTGCCATGCATTTTTATTTTTTGCTTTAAGGGCATATTCCCAGTAAGCAAGAGATTACGAAACCAAAAAAAAAAAAAAAAAAAAACCCAAAACAGATTGCTATAAACTTTTAATAAGTTAAAATCACTGACCAAAAATGAAATAAACAGGAAAAAAAAAACAATAAATAATTTTGTAAATGCCACCCGAATTGTAGATCGTATATCAACTTAAACCTCGATTTTTTGAAAGTGATTACATAAGTATGTCTTTCAGTTTCAAATTTTTCTCTCTATTTCTCCTCCCATTTTCTAAAACTGCAAAAGTATTATTTAAAATTTAGAAGTATGCTTTAGTTTCATCCCTTAGCCAAATTTTTGGGCACAAAATATTTTTAAAAAAATCCCGAGTAAAAGGGCCAAAATTTAACGGTTTTTTTTTACAGCCTCGACAAAGGATCAAAATGGAACAGTTTATATAATATGGGGTCTGATTTGCAATATTTTACAATTAAAATGCGAAAATGAGACATATTGCATAGTTCGGCCAAAAGTGAAATTAAACCAAGAAACAAATATACATTTTTGTATGTTTCACATTTGCACTTTAAACTTGTAGGGTTTTTAGCAACTTTCCTCATAAACTTCTAATGAATAATTCAATGTGGTATCCTGTGTTATAGCAGATAGTAAATCTTGTTTCTAATAATTTCAAATTGGTATCTCAGCATTTTAAAAAATTAGTTTTTGGTACATGAGGTTTTTTTTGAGATGTAAATATATCAAATTTACCCTTTTAAATAATTTATGATTTAGTTGACTAGAGTTTAATCTTTATTAAACGTTTAAAAAAAAAACCCCCCTATACTTGTAATCAAACATCCTTTTGCCTTTAAAAATTTTAAAAGAGCAAATTCAGGTTAACCAAATCAGAAATTATTAAAAGGGGCAAATTGTTAAATTCAACATTTTATATTCTAAAAATAGCTTCAGGTACTAAAAATTGATATTTTAAAAGAAGAGGTACCAATTCAAAATTATCAAACACGTGGTACTAAAAGATAATTTCGCTACAATACAAGGTATCAAATTTTAATAATTTATATTAACTTGCAAAGTGTTGTAATGTGCCTTTTTTTTTTATCAATTTCGCTTTGATTTTCGTTAGATTTAAGAAATTGAGAAATTCGTATTACGTTTTGAATTCAAATGTTAAAATTTTCCGTTCAATGTGATTTTTCATCACAAATTTATCAAAATTATTATCAAAATGGGTAAATTACACCAATTTTACAAGTTGACGGGATAAATTGTTGAAATTAAAAGCTTAAAGGGTAAGTTGTCAAAATTTTAAACTTGAGGGGTAAATATGCAAAATAAATTCTTTTTGGGTGCTCTGAGAGAACAAATCTACACATCTCACTCGTTTATTAATTCCACTTCCTTCATTTCCTCCGTTTTATCTTCCCTCCTCCTTTTCTTCTTTTTCTTCGTCTTCGTCTTCGTCTTCGTCTTCTTCGTTGTTCCATAGAGTGAGGACCAACCATGAAAGACTTCTTCACGATTCTGGTTCTCGCGCTTCTGATCGGCTGTTTCGCTACCGCCGTGAGGTCTGACGACTCCGATCACCGCTACAAGGACGGAAATCCTGTCCCTCTCTACGCTAACAAGGTCGGCCCTTTCCACAACCCGAGGTAAATCTATCATTCTCTCTAACCTAATTGCAATTCGGATCTGACGTCTCTCTCTTTGGATCTGCATTCGGTTTTCGGGATCTGAAGTATTGGTGCTTGGATCTGAATTTGGATCTGACGAATTAGTGTTTGGATCTGAATTCGATAAATCTTTTTCTGGGTGACATTTTGCTTAGTGATTATTTAGGTTCATCCTATTTTAAAGTTGTTTATGTGGATTTGAGATTATAGTGATGGAGCTAGGTCAGATTGGGAAAAATTTCGTGTTTTGTTGTTTTGGACATGTAAGTGAAGTTTACTGTGCAGTAAGGATTTGTGTGTGTGTGTGTGTGTGTAATTTGTTGTTTTTGGTTAACTATTATGAATACTGGTCTACAAATAATGATTTTTGTGGCATGTGATTTGATTTGGAAATGAAAGTGGAATGAATATTGTCGGAGCTAAGTCGAATTGGGAAATGGTGTTTATGATTATCAATTCTATTATTGTTTACCTATTTCCTAAATTTGGTCTGAAATTCTAATTTTTTTTTTTTGGAATTTGATTTTTTTATGGAAAATGGAACTTAGTATGTTATCATGCTGTTTCTTGTCTTGTTTGAATTTGGAATGCGCTAATTTTGCGTTTTTCTCCGGTTTTCATGGTTCAGTGAGACATATCGCTATTTCGATCTGCCTTTCTGTTCAGGAGGTATGTGTTTTATGTTTGAATTTCTTGGTTTCTTTTGATTATATTTGGATTGTCTGGTTTTTAATATCCAAATTACTAATTTTGGATTGTCTGAGTTTTATTTATCCAAATCAATAAGTTTCTGTTAATTTATCAGAAATGAATGTTCCGTAGTTTCTTGTCTTCCTCAAATTTAGTTTGTTCTTGGGAAAGGTTCGTATTAATGTTTATATTTTATCTTTAAAAGAATCCCATTGAGTTGCGTTAGTGTTTTGCCATAGAATATGAGCTTCAAAAATATTAAGAAAGACTCTCCAACTTGGAACTTAGGCTAATGTTTGTTATTTTGCAGTTTCTAGAATCTGGACTAGATATGAAAATTAGAAACCGTGCCACTTGAACTAGTGAACTTCAAATTTAGCTGCCTAGAGTTTTCAGTGCACAGAAGTAAAACACAGGAATTTGGGAATCAAAATTATTTGGTTCATTTTCTGACATTTTATCATTAAACTGATGGATTGATGAATACTTTGTCCAGTGGGTTGTATTAGCAGTCATGGAGACTAATTCTATTGGAATTGTTTTTGAGGAAATGAAAAATGGTATAAACACTACTGACAAGTAAACCTAACTAAAAGAAACACTTTCTGAATTTCTTTTTATTTGATATTATCTTTGATGCAAATGACAGGTGATGTTAAGGAGAAGAAAGAAGCTCTTGGGGAGGTGTTGAATGGAGACCGTCTTGTTAGTGCTCCATATAAACTTGAATTCAAAAAAGAGAAGGAATCTGAAGTTGCTTGTACGACAAAGCTGAAAAGGGAAGATGTTGCTAAGTTTCGAGATGCCGTGAAAAAGGATTACTACTTCCAAATGTATTATGATGACTTGCCAATCTGGGGTTTTATCGGAAAGGTTGATAAGGAGGGAAAAGCTGACCCAAGTGAATACAAATATTTTCTTTACAAGCATATTCATTTCGAGATTCTCTACAACAAAGATCGTGTGATCGAAATCAGTGCTAAAATGGATCCTCAATCTGTGGTAGACCTGACCGAGGACAAACAGGTTGATGCTGATTTCACGTACACTGTGAAGTGGAGGGAAACCGATATTCCTTTTGAGAAGAGAATGGACAAGTATTCACAATCTTCTTCACAGCCGCATCACTTGGAAATTCACTGGTTCTCAATCATAAATTCATGTGTTACAGTGCTGCTATTGACTGGTTTCCTTGCAACAATCCTCATGCGGGTTTTGAAGAATGATTTCATGAAGTGAGATTTTGTTTGTTAAAGTACAGAAAAAAATGTTCATAGAAGTACATTTGGCTCTCTTCGTTTTACTTTTTCAACTGCTTATAGAAATTATTTTATTTGTTCAAAGGTATGCACAAGATGAGGAAGCTGCTGATGATCAAGAAGAAACTGGATGGAAGTACATCCATGGTGATGTTTTTAGGTTTCCAAAGTACAAGTCTTTATTTGCTGCTGCCCTTGGTTCTGGTACACAGTTGTTCACTCTGTAAGTATTGTATTATGTATTCTCTGTACGGATAAATTTTGAGTTTATCTAGCGTGTCTACTAACCATGATATCCTGCCCCTTTTATGCAATGTCCAGCACTGTATTCATTTTCATGCTTGCACTGGTTGGTGTCTTCTACCCATACAATAGAGGAGCTTTATTCACTGCATTGGTGGTCATATATGCGCTCACATCTGGAATTGCAGGATACACGGCAACTTCTTTCTATTGTCAGCTTGAAGGAACAAACTGGGTAAATCTAGATTTTTTTTTTGTTTTTTTTAGTATCATTTCTAGTTTGATATTTATGGAACAAAGTTGCTGTGAACCAAACTTATACATTTTGTATTTTTCTGGTTGACAGGTGAGGAATCTGTTACTTACAGGGTGCCTGTTTTGTGGACCCCTTTTCCTCACTTTTTGTTTCCTCAACACTGTTGCCATTGCTTATAGTGCAACTGCAGCTCTTCCCTTCGGCACCATTGTAGTAATTGTTCTGATATGGACATTAGTAACATCACCTTTGCTTGTGTTGGGTGGTATTGCTGGGAAGAACAGCAAAGCTGAGTTTCAAGCTCCTTGCCGCACGACAAAATATCCTAGAGAGATTCCACCTTTGCCTTGGTACAGGGGTACTCTTCCTCAAATGGCAATGGCAGGATTCCTTCCTTTTAGTGCTATTTACATTGAGCTTTACTACATATTTGCAAGTGTATGGGGTCACAGGATCTACACCATCTACAGCATTCTATTTATTGTTTTCATCATTCTCTTGATTGTCACTGCCTTTATCACTGTGGCTTTGACCTACTTCCAACTTGCTGCTGAAGATCATGAATGGTGGTGGAGGTAAACATGCATTCTTGCATTTATTTCCATTCCTTTTTATTGACAAGATCTGTGTTGCAATCAAATGGTTCATCATTTTCTGTTTATCATCATATTTACTTAATAGTTTAAATTAATATACTCCTGGCTAGCATGAAGTCAAAACTCAAAAGAAGGGAAAGAGATGGAAATTGCTCAAATTAGGGTGAAAAGAAGAAAAATAATATAGTTTCGAAGTTTCCATTTCATAAATCCTCAGAAATATACAAATAAGGTGATTTCCAGCAAGAAAAAGAAAGAAGATAGGTGATTTTAATTTAAGTGTGATAGAAAACGAAAGAGTCGCAATAATTTACAAGTGAATAAGGGATAAGTGGGCAAGTTGAAATGAGCTGAAATTCAGTTGATTTGCAAGTAAATTTTACTGCTCAATGTGTGTGTGTGTGTGTGTGTGTGTGTGTATATATATATATATATATTTTTTTTTTCTGTTTTATGGTGAGAGGTACCCTTGATTATTATTATTATTATTATTATTTTGCTTGAAAGGGCATGTTTAAAATAATGTTTTGATATGAGTTTCCTTCGTCCTTTATTTTCAGAGAAAGTACCTTTTTTCCCTCTCTTGTTTTTTGTGATTTCCATCAAGCAGTAACTGATGACTTGAAATGAGCTGAAATTCAGTTGATTTGCAAGTAAATTTTACTGCTCAATATATATATATATATATATATATTTTTTTTTTATTTTTTTTTTCTGTTTTATGGTGAGAGGTACCCCTGATTATTATTATTATTATCATTATTATTTTGCTTGAAAGGGTATTTTTAAAATAATGTTTTGATATGAGTTTCCTTCGTCCTTTATTTTCAGAGAAAGTAACCTTTTTTTCCCCTTCGCTCGCTTTTTGTGATTTCCATCAAGCAGAAACTGATGACTTCTCTAATTAATATGCTAATGTGTTCTTTCTTGTATCAGTGGTACCTAGTTATTGTAGCTAACTTACAATGATATAAGTTTTGTTCAAAGCAAGGATAAAGCATTGTACTCAATTTTTGCTAGTAGTTAGGTAGAAATTTCACAGGTAAAGAGTCTGTTATCAGTGGCAGGGTGATATCCTGATGTTTGTTACGCCAGTCTTTCTGCATGTTACGCCTGATAAAAGTTAAAAAGTTTTATCTGGAATGTTTTGGCTAGCCTATTGCTTTTGAGTTTCTTTAAGACTAAATTGATATATATATATATATATATATAATTTTTTTTTTAATTGCTGGCGGACAAATAGCTTTGGTAGTTTTTCTCTCGTTGTCTGAGCTTGTTCAAAATTTTTGTGAGAGAAAACACTAGAGAAATGGTGTCTAGCATAATGTTCAGCAGTCAGTAGCTTTCAATGCAAAGTAGCTTGCTTGGTTGCCTTCTTTCTCTTTCTGTTGTCCACTACTACGTTTTATTTTTTCTTCCCGTATTGAGCAGGTATCCTAGACCAAGTTGTTTACTGTTATATTTGCAAAGGGTTCTGTGATTTTGTTCTTCCTAGAGCTAAATATGGTTGCTAATCCTTGTGATTTTCGCTCCCCACCATTTTACTGCATCTTGTTGTGTTGCCTTTTTCTTGTTAACCGGACTTTTGTCCAACTACTGTCAAACATAATTTTGTGTTCATGCTAAAAATTAGGCATGACTGCACGTTGCCACGTCATGACAACCTTCTCTTTCTCTAAATTATAGAGGAACGGTTTGGAAAGAAACTTTATTACAAAGTACAGACCAGATAGTAAAATTGCAGAGGATTTATTTTTCCTCCATTTAGACCATATACATCTTCTGCTGTGATATGACTAAGCTACTTAAGGGATATTTTTTTGCTGGTCAGTTTTTGGTCTTGTTCTTTTCAGATTATTTTTTCTCTTATTGCTCTCTTCAGATGTTGTACATACATGTTTCACTTTCTTCTGAACTGAACCCATGCTCTTGGTTTGCTCCAGGTCTTTTCTGTGTGGTGGATCAACTGGCCTGTTTATCTATGCGTACTGCTTGTATTACTACTATGCCCGTTCGGATATGTCTGGTTTCATGCAAACCTCGTTCTTCTTCGGTTACATGGCTTGCATCTGCTACGGCTTCTTTCTGATGCTCGGGATGGTGGGCTTCCGTGCTGCTTTACTCTTTGTTCGTCACATTTACAGGTCAATCAAGTGTGAGTAATGCAGACTGCAGTGGTCCAATCTTCCTGGTAAAATCTGTCCTTTTTACTTCTTCTGCATCGTGGAGGAATGTCTATGATTTTTGTTGTGGTAGGATAGAGAAGTGCACTACGAAGCCAATGAAGCAAACTTCCACTAAATTGGGTCTTTTGGAACCTCTGTTGTACGTTTGCTTCAGGGCTTGGAAAATATTGGGCTCTACTTATGTTGACTGTATGTATACGACATTAATGTGGAGAACATCATCTTGTACAACCACATTTACCTTACTCTCGGAAACGACATTTTACTCTTCTTTTTTATTTTTATTTTTATTTTTAGCAAAAGTAACCAGTATTTTTTCTCTTATATCCACTTTCCAGACTCAAGGAGATTATGTTGAAATAGTAATTCTTCTCTTACATCCAATTTGTTCCAGTTCTACTCAAAGGAGATTGTTTCGACAAAGAAATAAGTGGGGTCGAATCCGCCTCCTTTCTCGGGTGTTGAATTTTGGTGTGTTGCAAACATTTGTTAAGGAAAAAGCCCGCGTTATATCTTTTTTTTAAGTCACTTGGCATGTGGGGCCAATCCCTGCCATGTTCTGGACTTCGAGTGTAATCGATCTCTATCTTCTACATTGCCGGGGGAGAATCCGTTTCTCCCGTGGTAATTTACGAAACGTTTCGCACAGGAATGTGGAACGTTTTGTAAGGAGTTTTTTCTCCCTTTTATTCAGCGGAACATTTTTTTATTATTTTTTTCGGGTTTTTTTCTTTTCTTTTCTTTTTGTCTTCATTAACAATTTGTATAACTATTGTTTTAAAAACGTGTCACAAACGTGGAGCGCGAATACATGACTAGGATAGATACGTAGTGAAGGAAAAGTTTGTGCACCAGCGCAATTGCAGCCATCTGGGCATTTTCTTAAACATACATACCCTTTTTGTTTTATTTTACTGTATTTTATTTTATTTTTTTTATGATCAATCTTCCAAATTTGGACTACTGTGTAATATTTGAAATGCCAGTTATTTCTCAAGTTATGTTTATTTTTTCCCCCTGCCAATCTTTGTAAGGTTAGATAAGTTGTTGCCTCTTTAACAAAGAGGAAAAAACATATAAAACTATTAAAGAAGTCCCGAATCGAAATGAGTAATGAGTGAAGGTATATTCTTTGGACCCGTTTATTTTACCGATTCGAGTTTTACAACAGTAAAAAGTTCTTAAAAACAGTCACATTTAATTTTTTTATTACAGTAAAATTTTTTTATATAAAATTACACTCAATTCAAATTAAAAACTTGAATCAACAAATTAAACGGCTTTTATTTTTTTTTCTTTACAAAAGGGTTACCAATATAGGTGGGCTTATGTGGCCGGTGCAAATACAAGTAACAGAAATTTAGAGTGAAGTTCCTCTAGTGATATAAAGTTTTTTGTTACTTTAATCAATTCATGCCCTTTGTAAAATAAAATAAACATAATTTGGGGATCATTGTAAAAAGATTGTAAGAGGAAGGAACTAAAAAATGAAAATCGTAGCAAATAACATTTTTTTAAACGTAAAAAAATAAATAATAGATTTTAACATAATTTAAGTAAATGGCATATTTACTACGTGAATATATAATTTATCTACTCCTAATGAATAGATATGCTATCTAATAAATATCCTATTTATTTAAAATATTTTAAAACTTACCGTTTACTTAAAATAGTTTCAATAAAATATTAGAAGTAATTACAGATTATTCTTGCACTCCATTTTAGGACGTCTTTAATTAATAATGTTACTAATGTGTCCATTTTATTATTACTGATATAATATAATTTTAAATATACTTTTTTTTATTTAGGTGGTTATAAATTTGTATAACTGATGGTTAAAAGATAATCAATTAGGGATAAAAATGTCATTAAGAGTTATTTTACAGATTTATGTGTCAATATTACAACTTGTAGACATTTTTTTTTTTTTTCATCTATTATAATGGGCATTTATGTAATTGACTGAAAATATTATTTACCTCTTTCTCCCATTAAAAATGAGTTAAGTGGTAACATTTTCTAATTTTCTGCAACATATTTAACTCTTTAGCCCAAAACCGAGCAATTATCATTGGCCACTAGGTGGGGCTCCTTCTCCACCTTTTTTTTGTGATTGCATGAGCCATGAATAGCTAGCTAAAGGTCAATTTGAATGGCTTATTGGACTCTGACTCTCGAGTAATCAGGTCAATTTGTGACCAAACACCAAATAATGGAGTCCTTTCGGCGCCTGCAATGCAGCCCCAGACAAAAATTTGATCTCGTATACATATCCTTCGCCTTTGAACAAAAAAAAAAAAAAAAAAAAAAAAAAAACAAAAAAAAAAAAAAAAAAAAAACTGCAATGAATATGATATATTCTTTACCCTTCTTTATGTTCTTATCTGTTTCACATGCGAAATTTATTGGACATTTAAATTATACACCTTTCACTAAAAAGACACTTCAAACTTATAATTTTAAAAAAATGAGCAATATTAACAAAATACTTTTCTTTTTCAATATCGCGATAACCAATTACAAGTCATATCGCGATAAAATACTTTTCTTTTTCAGTATCGCGATAGCCAATTACAAATCATGTCGCATCCATTTGGTTTTAGAACTTGAATCCATGATTCTGATTCTGCTCTCACACAAAAATTTTAAATAAAAAATCTTCCCGCCAATTGGTTCTCTCGCTAAATTTGAATTTAGAATCAAAATTACTGACTTAAATGTGTAAGCCATATCAGTTCTTTGGGATGAGAAGTTCAGAAACTTTCTAAAAATGGCTCAAATCTTATGCTTACGAGAATAAGTAGTACTTTAATTAAGCGCCAGTTTGACATTGCTCTGTCATTAAAATTTTTTACTTTACTGTGATGTTAGGAATAAGTTGTTGTGACCAAAAGCATATAGGTATTTGGTAAATATTTTATAAAGCTGTTGTGAGTACCAAAAGTAAAAATTTAAGAGTTCGATAAATTGTCTATAAAATTGCTGTTAAAATGTATAATTACAAAAATAGACATATTTATCACACACGTTTATAGTTAGTTTTATTTCTATTTTTATGGTCATTATTCATAATATAAAATATATATTTTAAATTTTTTAATTAAAATAGTTCTTAAAATAAATAACTTTTGTTCAAAGAGAAAAATGATTCATCTACTAATATTTATTATTGTTATTTTTAAATATTTTGATAATTATTAAAAATGTTAAAATGAAATTTAGCATAGTATACTTATTAAAGATTTTTAATTTTTAAATAAATAAAAAAAATTATTTTAAATTTGGTATGAAAAAAATAAAATAAGTATATTGAGAATTAAATTTTATTATTAAAATTATCTTAGTAAATTTGAATAATGACAACAGAAGTTTGTTGTATATAGGTAACTCTTGACCTGTTTTTTTAAATTCTACTGTTTAATAACAGTTTTTAAAAATTACTAGATAAGAATATGATTTACCAAATATCTCAATCTGTTGTAATTTTTTTTAAAAAGTTAAAAACAACTTCTAAAAATAACGTCAAACGGACCTTAAATTTAGCATGTCAGATCAGTATCCTTACGTTACTGTGTAACTCAGAAAATCCAAAAGCTGTCGGTAAATAACTATTTGCTGACTATACAATTAGTACACGGATTTACGTGCCATTCACACTGTTGTAACTATATATAGTTGTCGGTTTTGGACCGATGTTAACCTCTTTAGTTACACCATAGTGAAGAATACGATCTTCATCATCCTGAACAAATACCATTATCAATTTAATCAAATGCTAGCGAACGTACTTTTTTTTGGGCACGTACCATTAATACACACTAGACCATGTTCAATTGTTCGATAACAACGTTAGAGTTTTTAGTTTTACTAAAAAAAAAAATTTTAATGAAGAGAGAATTCAATTGACAACATGTTAATTATAACATTCTAAATAGGTTGACACCTTATATCGAAATTATGTTATGCTACGCCTTCCATTCAAACTTATTTTTTTAAAAAAAAAAAGAAGAATGTAAAAAATAAATTACATGAAACAATCAAAGAAAAATTAAAAGAGACAAAGGATCTCCCTATCTGGCCCCTTTATTGCAAGAGAGGAAACCAAGTGGACAGCCATGAGAATAATATAGGGGTTTAGCCAAACTTAAATTCTTCTTAATCCGTTTATTAAGGAGATCACAAAAGCCGAAATTCCGAAGAACTTAAAAAATAAACTGCATATTGACTTTAATCTCCATCTAATCACCAATCTTTTTTTTTTGGTCAAGACAATGAACACATGAAGAACCAAACCACAGTGCAATACTCAACTTGAGGATTCTTGAATCTTGATAAAATCAAATTTATTATGAGGAATAATTCTTCCAAAAATAGTAAGAAATAGGTCAATATGAAAAGTTTAAAAAAATATATAGGCTAATTTTTAGTTATAAAAATTAATATGCCATAACTTATCAAGTTATGGTTCATAATCAGATAAGGTACGGACAACTTGTCAAGTTATGGTTCATAAGTTATGGACAAACTTGTCAAGTTATGGTTCATAACCAGATAAATTATAAACAATAACTTGTTAAGTTATGGTTCATAGTCAGACAGTTATGGACAAAAACAGTAATTTGGCATATTTATTAACTTATATAAACTATTGACCTATTAATTTTAATGCATCTCAAGTCTTAATTTATTTCTCTCTTTCTCTCTAATTCTTCTAGCAACATATCCCGTGTCTCTTTACAATAATTTTCATAATTATTTTGAATAAAAAGTTACCCAAAATACTTTGACGAAAAAGAGTATCTCCACTGCAATCAATACTTTAGGTATGAGAATAAAATTAATATTAATTCAAATTCTCCTGCAGTATCTCACTCTTTTGTTTTTTTTTTTTTTTGTATAATACATCGTAAACTTTCAATTTTTTAAAAATTGCACCATAAATTGTCAAATTAATAGCAATAAAGCTAAAAAGTTTAAAAATCTATTCAAAATAGGTCCGTTTGAAGTTGAACAACGTACGAAAGGCCAACGTAAACTAATAATCTTTATATTGAGTGGATGGAGGAAGACATTCTCATTTATTTTATATATGGGATATTTACGAGCAATGTATTTTTAATACATATCTACTTAATCACTTTAATTTTTCAAAGTTGAATCACAATCCAAAACATTTTCACATACTTGCATTTGTTTTACAGAAATCAAAGGATATTGAGCCTAACTCAACCTAACAAAACTGACTTATTAGGGGAGGATTACCCTCACTTTATTAAGTAGATCATGTGAATATCTCCAGCCAATGTGGGATTCTAATACACCCCCTCACGCACAGCGTGGACCATGCCAAACCGTTGTGAATAAGTCGATATTGGGGGACCCAACATTGTAAAACTTGGCCTGCTCTGATACCATTTTATAAAAATCAAAGGATATTGAGCCTAACTCAATCTAACAAAACCGACTTGTTATGGGAGGATTACCCTCACCTTATTAAGTGGATCATGCGAATATCTCCAGCCAATATGGGATTCTAATAATTTGCTTAAGTCTACTTGAATTTGCTCAAGTTTAGTCTCTTAACTTTAAGAAGTTAGTAATTTTTGTTCTTAAAGATAAATCATAGTAAATATAATAACTCAACCGAGTTGGTATATCATGACTAAAAGATATGATAACTCACTTATTAAGAAGTTAGTAATTTGTTTTCAAATTTGGTAAAAGAATTAGTACACCTAGCATTAATTAATTCCTCACGTAAATTTACACTTAAGAAAATCCTTTATCTGGAAGGGTATTTTAGCTGTAGTATCTTTCTGTAAATCCTTTCGCAATGATCTGTGGCATAAAAAGCCCATTAATTGTGAGTTGGGGCGCTAAATTACAGGATAAAAAGTATTCATCCTAGGAGATTTCTTCTAGTTTGGAAGCTTATGCATGGCAAACTTGCTAAAGATGATATGCTAAAATTTAATTGTGCTTTATATATGTTGCCGATTATATTGTAGCACATAGGAAAATATAGATCATGCTTCTACTACTTATATATGAAAATTTGCAATTTCCATTGGGGAGAGACTGGAAAAATTATTTGAGTTCTGCAAGTTGGATTTTACAGGTGATGTTTGGAATTCTTAGAATAATGCTCTCAAGAAATCTTTCCGTCCACAAATCTCCAATCTTTGGCGTTCTAGCTTTATTTCTACTTTGTTGGAGATTTGGAAAATTTAGACTGCTCTCAAATTTTTATAGATAGACCTCTGTACACTAATATTGTACTTCTAACAAGGGACATATGCATAACTCTTTAGGTGGTGTGTTGATCTTAAGAGAGTTGGGTGTTCACCGTAGATTGAATAGAGGTCCTAAGTTGAGCTGCCAACGGTTCTCGAGCCCGCCGGCTGGCTGTGATTCGGTTTTTGGGATGTATCAAGGATTCTGCAAGGATTTCGGTTTTTGGGATGTATCAAGGATTCTGCAAGGATTAAGTGTCTCGCGACTTTTCTGGTTCTTATTTGTTTTTTAGGCTGAACTTATTGGAGTTATTTAATATGAGAAAAAATTTTGAGGGGATATTTTTTTTTGTTGGTTTGCATAATGTAAGTACTCCATGTATATTTCAATGGGATATTTCAAATTCAAATCTAAAAATTGCGATTTCTTTTCATGTGTCTCACATATGTAGAGAAGGCAAAAAGGTATAATTGTGTTGCTATTAGGATATAGCCCGTACTGGTTCTGAATATGACGATTGGTGGTTTGGAAATCAAAGTTTTTGTTCACAAATCGCGAAATATTTGTTGGCTTTCTACAATAGATCTTCATAACACTCGATTTTTTGAGTAAATATGTACTCCTTTTTCCTCATAATCTTTCTTCCGTTGAGTTTTGATTAGAAGGTTTTATATGTGAAGTTGCTTGCAAGGTTTTATAAGTCATACAGCTCAACTCCTTTGGCATCAACTTCTAGCTCTAGCCGCAATATATATATATATATATATATATATATATATATATAGTTAACAAATACCATATATATCGTCATCTCAGAAGGACCGTAGACAAGCCCATTGTATATATTCATTATAAATCTGTTGATGAAGATACTCTATTTCATTTACATAAAGAATAAATAGTTGAAATGGTATGTAATGGACATGCTTCGGCCAAAATGCAAACTCAATCCTTTAGATCTCGTAAGAAAAGATATAAAAGGGAAAAAGGAATTACTGAAAACTTGAGATACCTAACTTCAGTTTTTTTTTTTTTAGGTTTAAGTATTTAAATAATAAGTCGTTAATCTATGCATGAGAAAGTTGCATTGAGTATAAACTTGAGTATATATTAATTCTATCTTCCACCTTGAAAAGAAAGAAAATATCTTCATGATACCATTCAAAGTTGGACTTGTAGTCGCATAATCTTTCAGAATTCTCACAGCTTGTTCTTCTCATTTGCAAAATGATTTCTTCCGCCGCATGGCTTAATATGTTCGAAAATCATATCTTTATTTACATCTCAAAATGTCACTTTTCGTGTATGAAATGTGGATAAGGTTATGCGTGAATTCCTGAAAAGAAAATGAAATTAACATAAAGAGATTTCAACTGATCTTTTCTGAAAAAATAAAAAATAAAAATAAATAAATAAATTCAACGATCTTGATGAGCTAGCTCTGTCTCGTTAACATAATTATTAAATTGGACCCACTAAGATCCCCTTGTTGAAAAACTAAAACAAATATTCTTCGACAGACAATTATAAAATAGACGCCAAAATGTATTAGTCAATCGACTTGAATGAATACCTAACTAGTCTTCCAACAAATAAAATATAAACCTAGTCTAGTAGTTGTACTGCCTTTTTTTTTTTCCCGCTTCTTGTTAAAGTTAAGGGGATAGTATATATATTGATATGGTGTGGTTTAATTCGGGAAAATGTATCTTAATTCATAAGTTTGTATTGAAAATATAATTAATTTCATAAACCTCTAAATATGTACCCTAGTTCAGTAGGCTTCCTAAATTTTAGAAAAGATTTATTTGACCCTTTAACTATGTATCCTAATTCAAAATATCCCTTCTCTTTATAATACGTGCAAATAAAATGATGAAAATATGAAGTCATAAAAGCCTCTCAAATTATTGACTTTAAAGCAATTTGCCTGTTAATTAACTATTAATTTTGTTTCAACTATTGATTTTATTTCAACTTATCCCCAATGAATCTTTTTCAAATTTCGAAAAACATATTAAACTATGGTAAATAGCAATGGGGTGTTTATGAAATTAATCATTGTAAAAGTTCACTTATAAATAACGGAAATGACTGATAATTTACATGCTTTACTACGCCTACGTACATCGTGTAGATTTTCGAATTGAAGTAACATACAAACGGTGATGGGAACTGTTGGGTGGGCCTTTTCATGCAAAAGGTTTTTTTTTTTTTAAATTAAATTTATTTTAATTTTTTTTTAATTTTTTTTTTAAGAAAGAACAAGAAGAGGTAAGACCAAATTGTCGTTCATAGCACGCCAAGGGACCGACTTATATCACATCCCACTAATTTAGATTTTTTTACAGAATCCAAATGATTGGTGATGACCCCAAGGCATCCTCCTTTCCTCGTCTCACCAATCCCCATTTTCTGTCTCTTTTTAGCTTTGTTTCTGTGATTCGTTTGCCAAAACAAAAATGTAGACTAACATTTTAGTAGGATCAACTTTTAATCGTTAAATTTATTTAAAATAATATTAAATTAAAAAAATTTACAGAATATATAATTTTTGGTATAGATCTAACGGTTAAAAAGTTAAAATTACTGATAGTTTATTTTTCTAGTCATATTGCAAACGCACAAATAAAAAAATGAAAAAAAAAGATTAATAAAGAATAAAAATGGGGTCCCTAAGGGCCTTTTCAAATGATGGAAGATTATTCCCTTGGCGTGCAAGTCTTTGATGGCCCAAAGTGTTTCCCAAGTTTCATTACTTTTTTTTCTTTTTAAGATTTATATGGTACTTCATGTGGACCGTTACCTAGTAAGACTTTAGTGGCTTTTGTTTTGTACATCATTTTAGTATGATTTCCATTTTCAATTATAACCCTATTCATCCAGCAATCAGGGGAGAAAATAACACTTTTCAATCAGCAGATTGGAAGTGAGGGAATAGTTGGTACTAAAAAACTTGCGCTATTTTTTATTTTTTTGTTGTTGCAAGAACTAGCACAAAAATTTAATTCACGAGAAATACTTTTAATGATTTGATCACTGATTCAACAGGCATTTTTAATTGATTGAAATTTGAATCCCTTATGTCACACGCAGTTAATTTGACCACAAATCATGATGGCAATTCAAAGGGAATTTTGTTTGTTCGTGAAGAACAACACAGGATAAAACCCATTATCCTACCCATATGGTCTCTCGAGTTGAAGTTTAATCAGCCATAAAACCTACCAAGCAAGGAAAAGGTGTTGCAATTTTGCTTTACTTTTAAAACTTATACGGTACAATCTCATTGATTTAGTATTTCCGAATTAGGGGTAAATTCTCCTTTAGTCTCTGACATTCAAAACGTCTCACGAGGATTATCAATTATAACTATCAAATTAAAATTCTTCTGCCGAGAATCGTTAAAAAGTAGATAAAAACTAGCATATAGTGGCCATGTGACAATTTAGGATGGACGTTTTAAAGTAATTTTACATAAAATTAGATGAAAAATGGATGGTGAACGAGTATTATTAGTTTTCTTGGGTTAAATATGCAAATTTCCGCTGAGTTTTATTGAAATGCCATGTTTTACCTCGAATCTTCAGTAATACCATGATCATCCCCTGTGCTTTTAATTTCATGTTAAAAATCTCCTTTTGAAAAAATTTTGATTAACGCTTAAGCTGTGCAAAGGGTTGATCAAATGGGTTAAAACATAATGAGATTTAAGGTCTTGTTTTGACGTCTCCTTTGATATCAAAGCTTCTGTCCATAACAAATGGGGCGGGGCAGTTCAAATTACGTCGACATCGATCTAGGGCGCTCGAGCAATGTCAACAACACTTGAAGGATGGCTTTCTCTGTCAATTGATATCGACTTCATTGTTGTTGCAGTGTGAACTATTTGTGTGTCAGTTTACCAATCCATCATAAAAACTTAAGCTGTTAGGAGGTGAGCCAACAATAATTTTATACTTTAACATTGTGCTCCTTGAGACTCCGCTCTTTCATAATTTGTTCTCCCCCATGCATGGTTTCTCACATGCAACGTGCGTGGATTTGTTTGAGATCTAGATGAGCTACAATTTTACACATTATTTAAAAGAAATATTCATATATATGAAGACAAATTCAACATGATTAGTTTGGTGATCTTGGATATAATTTGCTTGAATCTATTTCCAACTCTCTTGCTTTACTTTTGTTAATTAAATTTTTCTTGAGTAAAAAAAAAAAAAAACAAATAATCAGAAACTATTTTCGATTTTTTATTTTTCCATACGAATAATTTACTACATGTCGTCATTATATCTTCAACTATCAATCATCTCAACCAATGCTAATACCTTTTAAACTAGTAATTTGTTAGATCAACTTTAAGATGTTAGTGAAAATATATATGATTCCATGGGCTTCTATGTTTTTTCACATACGAAATTTTCTATTGAACAAATAAAACTATTATAAAAGAGGGTTGGCTAAAATTTATCAATCAAGAGAGTGACCCTTGAAATATTGTAAAAACACAAAGTGTAGGTATATATAGTTCTTCCTTCGGGATTAATGGTGGCAACTTTTGTCTGTCAATTTCTCTCGAGATCTTGAAATTATCACAATCTCCATTTTTTTTTTCTAAGCAAGTGCGTGATTATCAAGTTTCTCACCTCGAAGAACATTAACTACTGGAGAGAATGCGTCAAAAGTATAGCTCTCCCTGTTAGGAAATTTTATTTCCTATTATCTATTGTGGCAACATATTAATTGATAATTATATTAACGCTATTTAAATTGATTGGATAAATTAAGTGGTCAATTTAAGAAAATTTAATAAATTTTCTAACTAAATGAGTGGATATCAAATATTGACCTAATTAAGTTTAATGGATGCCTAATGTGACAATATATTAAGGAATTTATGGTTATGGTCCTCAATACGTCAAATCATACGGTGAGATTTTATTCTTTCCCATGAAGAAAGAAAGCACTCATTCAAGAATTTAATAATTTAATTGAGAAAGACGATAACTTTAAGAACACGTTGTCAAAGAAATTTTATGCTGAAAATTAATGCTACATCAATAGAGACATGTATTTATTTTAATATATTTTTTTAATAATTTAATGTGATGATTCTTAATACGTGAGTTTAAGGATTAAGGCCAAGTGGCCAACTCTTCTTTGAAATATATATTATATAGTTATTAAGCTAACTAAGAAGTTGGGATCTTAGCCACCAAAAAAGAAAAAGTGAAGTTTGGTTTGGATGTCACATGAATATGGATTTAACGTTTCATATGACATTGCAATGGAACGAAACAGTTAGTTGCTGTTTAGATATTTTGACGAAATAGACAGTACAAAAAGAGGAATAATTGGCCTGATCTATTTGACCATTCATTGTGGACAACTCCATGGGTACCCCAATCTGGCCAGATGTGAGCAAAACCCTGATAGAGTGATGGGCCTTTTTCTTTTTTACATGATCAACAAAAGCCGTCAGAGTCTATCCCAAACAGTAACAAACACAGTAGAAAGAGTACTAAAAGTGATCAATGTGTTCTTTTTCCTTAGAGTTGACCCTGCAGTGAAGCTGCAAAACTATTTTCCAAATTAACAAGTTTTTAAAACAAAAAAAATAATCAATTGAATGGGACTTTTTCCTGTATAGTCTCTTTAATAACATGATTAATTTTTAATAGTTAAATTTGATTAAAATTACATTTAAAGAGACGTTTAGTTTATGGATTAGAATCATGTGATTAGAACTATTTTTAATTTACGTGTATTTTTTGTGAGAGAATATACTGTAGCGAACCACAAATCATGATTCGAATCAGGGAACGAATCTCTCAACCAAACAACCTCTAAAATAAAAAATATATGGAATAGATCATTTCTGTTATAAATTTAATGATTAAAAATAAAAAAAATTATTAATTCATTTAAACTAATCATACTAGAGAAACTCTCCCATTAAACTTTACATATTTTCTTAAAGTTTTCTACTACAGAACACGAAAAGAATACCGCTAGATCTTTGTTCTAAACAATTAGATATTTTTGTATACTTTTTGTCTTGATGTGATTTTTACGAAATTTAAGATAATATTTGATATGAGGATTCGTGTCATAATTTAAATCATCATTTATGATTTATTTTAATATTTTTTTCATAAAAAATACACATAAATTAAAAATATTTTTAAATCATAATTCTGAATATGTGAACTAAACGTACACTGACTATCCGAGACGTACACTGTTGGTATCAAGATAAAAGACCCTATTTTCTTTCAACCAAAGGCCTCTTGAAAGCGTTCACTACAGTAAAAATGGTAATGGCATGCATGGCCCACTCCGCATAACAAAGTAGGGGGAAAAAAAAAGAATCATTGTTATGCATGCTTTGATCATTAGAATAAAGTCGGTTCTACACTTTTCTTTTATTACTGTTCTGAAAAATTAAGCTTAAAGCAATCCACGAGACCAATAGTGTAAAACATATATATGGCACCAAGAGCCGGCTAAAGATATTGAAAAGAAGATATAAATGTTGGACTAAAATGGGAAATATCTACCACTTTATATATGCGGAGCAACCAAAGTGAAAAGGAACAACTAGAAGTAAGGTCGGTAATATGGGTCACGACACGATAATACGACTCAAAAATGATACGAATTTCACGGGTTAGGGTTGAGAAAAAAGAAGTTCAGGTCAGAATTAGGTCGACCTGAAATTGACACGAAAAACACGGATCAATTTCGGGTTGGACCCGCCTAACCCGAACACGACACGAAACTCGTAAAAAACTAAAAAATACATATATTTTTCATTACATATTTTGGTTTTATTATGAACTTATAATATCATGATAGTTATACTCAAAATCTTATAGTATTATTTGCTTAATTTTAATGGATGTTATTGTTTTTTAGTGTGTTATGACTTTTAAGTTATTTTTAATATGTAAAAAACTAAATAAAAGTATACAATTTTCGTGTCAATTTCGGGTTCACGGGTCAATTTCGTGTCACAGGTCATTTTCGTGTCGTGTTGTGTCAACCCGTAAAGTGATCGTGTCGTGTTTGTGTTGCGGTTTTTAAAAAATTTTGTGTCACTAGTCGTATTCGGGTTGACTATAAATTTAGAAAGAAACGATCAAAACACGACACGTGACACAAATTACCACCAGAAGTGATGAATTTAATAATACATCAACTGAGACGAATTTGATAAAATGGGACAAGTATTTAATATTAAAACTAAATAAATCTCACAAGTATTTAATATAGTTTATGATCTCTACTATTTTGGATCTTCTATGGTAGAAAACTCAGATAATACTTCTTCGTACACAAGGCATAAATCTCTGCGTGTGGTATATAAATCGTTATGAATGATTTGTTTGCCTTGTTCATTTCACCGATTCGAGTTTTTAATTTTAGATTTCTACAGTAAAAAGCTCTCAGAAAATATCACATCTAACTTTTTCTACTACAGTAAAAAGCTCTAAGAAAATATCACATCTCAGCTCGAATTGAAAATTCGAATCCACGAAGTGAACGAGGCTATATCTTGCTCACACAAGACTTTTGACAAAGAGAATCCAGAAACATTGTAAAAATCCTCTGACGTTACGTTTTCAATGTAGTACTGAAACTAAAAATCTTTGCTTGACAGGAGGAAAAGATGTCTACAGATTAACTACAAATTTTCATGAAAATAAACCAAAAAGAAAGGAGAATGAGGTACAAGTTAGATAACATGTGAAATTTAAGTCATAACCAACAAGGTATATTTGTTTGGTGACTCAGTGGATGAATTTGTACTTTGAATTTAAACGCTAGCTTTATTGTACCATTGTCTCCCAAACTTATTACATTGTTGCAATTCATCCCCTTAACCTTTAATTTTGACAACTTACGTCTTGAATTTAAAATTTTATGACAGCTCACACCCATCATGACAACAGTGTTAATTTTTTTAACAAAAATTGACAAAAGTGACTTGCTCATGGATAGTTAATTAATGGCATGAAAATTCATTTTTATCTGGTTTAACTTCAATTTATCGGTGTTAGGATCCTTAATTAAGTCTTACCAAACTATAACATTTTGAATTAATTTTGTTTTAAATATAAAATTGGATTAACATTAGTAAGAAAAAAATAATGCTCTTCTTGATGCACGTATAAATCACATGTCAATTTATATATTATAAAAAATAATAACACCATTGTCAATTGGGAGAAGTTCGATGTACATTTATAAGTTTAAGGAGCAATTGCTATAATTAAAAGTTGAGCGACAAATTACAATTGTGCAACAAATTTAGAGAGCAACGGTGCAATTAACCATCAAATTATTAGAAGTACATATTCATTACCATTTTGGGTCTAATCCCTCAAATTGTTAAATTTATGAATTTACCTTTTACAGTTTATGGATAAATTTTTTTTATCAAATTGTAATTAGGTGTTAGATTTTAAAAATTGTCAAAAAAAATTTGTAAGAATTATTTTCTCATACTAAGAGTAAATTTGTTATTGATTTAGAGAATACACAAATTTTAACATAAATTTTAAAATCTGAATGAACAATCTTGAGTTACATTTAAAATATAGGATAATATTTTTTTTAATAAACCTTGAATGCATGGCATAATATAAATATACATATTTAAAAGGTATAAATAACCTACAGATATATGTTGATTGTGGTATGGCATTTACATGGAAATTGTGACGCGACAAGTAACATTTTGCTATACGTGAAACTGGTGAAAAGTTGGTGCTTTAAGTATATTCTCGATTTGTTATTAAATTATGAAAAGAATCATATTCTTTTTGAGTTGCAACTTGTTGATGTCTTATTTAATATATATATATATATATAATGTGTGTTTACGTGTATGTGTGTCTTATGCACTATGATAAGAAAAGGCACTTTAAATTCTAAAAATAAGAATTTCCGTTGCTTATTTGTTAACTACCACAAGAGACATCAGCATAAGTTTACTCTATAAAAAAAAAAAAAAAAAAAAGGTTTAAACTAGTTATAGTTGCAAACTATACATATACACCGGGAACATGACATACAAAAGATGCCAAAGTTATTTCTGATACAACCGCAAATGATTACAGAAAGAGCCTTTAAATTGGCCTCTATTTATAAAGATAATAATAACAAATTCTAACGCCTTTTCCCAACAGTCAAAATGCAATCCACCATTCTCATTGTAAAAGCTTTTCTCCCACTCTCTTTGAATTCCTTTCCTCATCTAGTGCTCAATACCAAATAAAAAGTAGTGTTCCCAAATTTAGATTTTTCTCACCTTTTTTTTTTCTTCCTAAAAACTCCATTAGTTTTTTGCTGAAATAAATCTCTTTTAGTTATTAACTTTTAGATATTTAATACAAAATTTTCATTAACGTGCTAATTAGTTTATGAAGTTAGGACATCCTACTTAATTAACAAAAAGACACTTTACTTTAATGATTTATAATTAATTAACAAATTTTTTTTTCCCGGTTTGGGATCTATAAAATTTAAAATTACGTGGCAGAAAAGCTCTCTTCATTTTAAAGTTCCAAGCTTTTTACTTTTTGAGCCCCTTCAACTTAACACCATGACAATATAAAGGAAAAAGGAATTACACATTATGGACCAAATTATGAGGCTTTTTATTTTTATTTTTAATCTCAGTAGTATTGTATATATCTTTTTGGATTTCACGTCATGCTAGAGTCAAATACCTATACGAATTATAGACCTAAATAATTTTTATGAGAATATGACAGTTCACACACACACACACACACCATCTGTATGATGCAATCCTCTGAATTTAAGACCTTACTTTTATATTTTTTTTTCTTTTTGCAAGATATAAGAAGAAAAGTAAAATTAATTAATTAATTAATTAATAAAGAAAACTAATTCTCTTGTGATGACCAAGGCTTATTATTAGTTATAAAAGCCTTGGGGAATTTATTTATTTATTTTTGAAAATGGGAGATACAAATAGGAAATTAAGGAGATAAAAACACCAATTCTGACTCGAATGGTCACAAGCACAAGTTACAGGAAAACTACAACCCTCATAAATAATAAGATTTATCAATAAACTCGAATGAAACGCTCAAGAGAAAAAAACGTGTACGAGTTTTACAAATAGACACTCATTAACGTACTAAAGATCGAGCACACATGTGACTCTTTAACAAATCAACAAATCCTTTATAACAGCCGGCGAAGGAATCGTCGGGAAGCTTCGAAGGATGCACAGCAAAACGGAAGATGGTTGGCAAACAGCAGCGATTGGCCCTCACACAGCTTCACCAACGTCGCAAGAATGCAACAAAACCTTGAGGGCGCTCCCCTAGTGCAATTCGACCAGAAATACTCGAAACTCTAGCCTAATTACACAAAGGCATCAGCCGCCAAATTACAAGATCTAGGAGCAAAATCAAAAGACAAAAAAGAAATGGCACTCGTTAAAGACACGATATCAGTGAAAACTCCATTAACCAGCCAATCAGGAGGATGTTCCCTAGTATTTAAAGCATCGATCGCCAATTTGCAGTCACTCTGAATTACTGCTTGCCCCCACCCTCGCTCCAGGATCAAACGAATAGCTAGCAAAATGGCTTTGAATTCTGCCTCCAACACAGAGTCCAAGTGGCCCCAATCAAGCATAATGTCCAAAATTTCACGTCGATGATTCCTAGCCAGCACCGCTAGCCCTGACCGTGCAATTGTGCCACCGGTGGGAGGAGTCCACTTCGGAGGACAAGGCCGAGGAGATGAGTGAGTTGGAAGCGAGGCTCCGCCCATAGATCTAGAGAAACAGAAAACAGCCTCATCAAACAACTTTTTTATTTGAAACCCCAGCTTCTCAATGTTGCAGCCAGCTCCAGAAAACAGAATTTGGTTCCTCCATCTCTAAATACAGTCGAAAGCGCATCCGCCAAATAAAAGAAGCTCCTCAAAATACGGCTCTTTAGATTTGAGCAACAACCACGAAATGAAGTCCTTAATATCTGCACTTTGGATATGATTCACATGAGTAGCCCATTTGCTTGAGAACCAGATGTTGCGAGCAACAGGACAGTCCTTAAACAGATGGGTAGTAAGCAATCCATAAGGATTCTCCAAATCAGCAATTTACGGCGTTCCTGGCAACGCCCTTTCCAAACTGGTCTCCGGATATCCTGCTTAGGGCCAAAGCGACCCACTTGATCAGCCCAATAAGCGCCTTTAACAGAAAACTGTCTTCCACATCAGCTGATCTTTATGAGGGACCGAACGGGGTCTAATCTTAAGAATAGCAGCCGCTGAAGTAGGATCAAAAGCTGATTTGATCAGTGGTTTGTTCCAAAGCCTGGTACCCGGACGAAAGAGATCCCCCACCTTACAATTGGGTTTCAGAACAGTGTGACTTGGATCGAAGGTAGCTCAAATCAAGTACTTTTGACCTTGAGTATTTGTAACTTTTTAAACATTTGTTAGTTTAATGTGTTTTTATTTTGTTTTTGTAGGTTGAAGTTAAAATGGAATAAAAGGAGAAAAAATTTGACTTCGTAACATAATTCAGTATTTAAGACATACTCTCTCATCCAGAGTTCAAATAAGGTGATCTTAGCGGCATTGGAAAGATAAGAGACAGCTACAATTTTTGTGAAGAACCAAACACTAATTCAGCCATATAGAAGGCGAAAATCCTCATCAAAATCACACACTCACTGCAACCGGAAATCCATCTCAAAAGCTTTTGTCCCCTTTGGAAAAGTTTCAAATACCATCATAAATCTGCAAAGTTAACCATGTTTGACATTGTATGACTAAGTATGGGGCATTTGGGTATGGTTGGAGAGCTTTTCCGCTTTACCTTTTGACAATGGTCAAATTTGTGTAGAAAATACAATGTCCTGCATACATTGTTCGTCTAACCTTTCCGGATTACTACTTAATGATGAGAGAACAATTCAATAGAGTGCATGTTTTTCCATACTAAATGACTAATTGTGTTTTTTTTTTTTTTTTGGTGAATTACAAGAATGACTAATTAACTTGGGTTTACGTACTTATAACAAGGAAGAAAATTTAATTGGGTTTACATATGAATAATATGAATGGGGTACTACATTAATTATGAGGTGATTAGTGTAATTTGATTGAAGTAGTTATAAATGTGAAAATCGTTATAACATAAACAAAAATACATGGCGCAACGTGCTCTGGAGGCAAATGTTTTTGATGACATTAGGGATGTTATTTCTTTTGTTCAAAGTGGTGATGTTTAGTATGTCTCTGTTTCTTATTTCATTCTTTATCATATAGTATCTTGCGTGTATGCCTCTTAAACTCTAATCATTTTGGTATTTTGGTCTCTAATCATTTTAGTATCTTATAGTAGCTCGCGATGACTGTCATCCCTTCTCTGCGCCCATCCGCCATTGATGAATGATTTCTTTCCTTGTGCCTTTACACCCTCTATTATTGTCACCCTACACCCTTGATGATTGTCGTCCTCTTTAAAACCCCTCTTCTCATCATCCATAGCAGTTCCATCACCCATATTGACTCCTTCTATAACATTCCAAGATCGGAATTATCTCCTGTCATAACTTCATCTTGCAAAGGTCTATTAGGGAAAGTATATATAGCTATATCTTTAGCAATAGTTTGAATTTAATTGTATTTCTTTCAATGTACAATCATCTTCATTTTAGAAGATTTGATAGCTTCAGGTAACATACTCAATTATTGTAACAGATTGCATTTACATGAAGTCCATTGATAATACCACTTACTAATAGGTTATCTCTATCCTCCTTATTCATAGATGGGGTCACATTTTCGAAACATGTTAAATTCTTATGTTCTCTTCTTTTAAAAGCTACGCATCCTAATTCTATACTATAGGAAGTACTAAAAATCGAAGAAGGAAAAAGAACGCTCAATTTATAGTGAATTATTTTTAATGAAGATCTTCATTTATTTTCAACTGCTACAGAAACTCACTATGATGAAAAAAAAAAAAAAGATTACAAAAGAAATCGAACACCTCTCACACAATTTATATTTTCTCCAACCTCTCAATTAACCCTAAAAAGGGTGCCTCCTCTATTTAATTAAGAAAAAAGTAGGGCAATAACATTTCAAAGTGAGAAATTCCCCAGGCTTAATGTGCATGTTGTTTTTACATCAGGATAACAATTAGGCTCCACAAGTTAACTATCTCCCACTTAGAGACTAATTCATGGCTACTTCATGCAACAACAAAAACTCATCCTCAATAAAGAAGTGCAATTGAAGTTGCACATTATTTCAGCATCTCAATCGGAGTCATAGTCAACATATCAGCTGGATTCTGACTCTTTGAATATTCACAGGTATTCTAAGACTTCATTCTTCAAAATTTATCTTCTAAATGATAACAAACGTGTATATGCTTTGTGCTAACATGATAAACATGATTTTTTTTAGCAAATAAATAGTATTCTGACTATTATGATCTAAACACACATGTTGTTTCTACATTAGAACAATAATAATTAAGCTCCGAAACTTAACATCTTTTTCCTTTCATTTTCTTTCTTTAATTTTTAGTATTAAGGACACTCACTGATTTCCATGAACTTGCGAATTATTCTTTTGTGAAAGTTAAATATAAGATTCACGATTTTTTATGCACCATTTGCTCACCAAAATAAAATCTTAATTATCAACAATTTTTTTTTCGTCCAATAGCCACATCCTGATCATCAGAGCTGGAACTCAAATTCTAGTTTTCAATTCAACCAATCAAGTCCCATGCACAAAAAAGAAAAAGTAAAAATAAAATAAAATAAATCAACCACCAATGTCCCTTTCTTTCTTTCTTTCTTTTTTTTTTTTTTTTTTTTTAATTTTAATCTTACTTTCTTTGGTCTTGCCAAAAGCTGTTCTGAAATTAAAAGGACTTTTCGTTTTTCAAATAGCTAGACCTAGATAGCATTTCACTGAGCTCCCAAGTGGTAGATATCAGACCCAAGTGGCCAAGCCAATAATTTTTATACAACAAGTATGCGACACACATAATTAAGCAAGATAACAAAATCTCCCTATACATATATATATATATATATGTGTGTGTGTGTGTGTATGTGTGTGTGTGTGTGTATATATATATATATATATATATATATATATAGCCAGCTCTCATTTTCAAGAATCTGTGGCACCTAATATAACAACATGAAATTTGGTCGATACAAGAGAATCTGCTAGAAGATGCATGCAAGAGACCAAAACTTAAAGATGGTCCCCAAAAACCAGCTATATAAAGTAGAATTGTAACACTTTTAAGTTTTTAACAAGAGTTTTAGCAAATCAAGGATATGGGCAGTGCAATTTATATAGAATTAGGGCTTTGGAAAGAAAAAGGAAAAGATAAGGGACCAAAAGGAGGCATCATCACCTCCCATGCCATTAACCACAGAATGTAATTGATGATTTTTCCTTATGTGGGCCTCTTATTTGTTCACCCCTTCTTTTAGTTTGGTTTTTTTTTTTTTTTTATGTAATAAAAAAAAAAGCTTTTCACCAATTGAACTGTATCATTGATTATTATCCTTCAAAATCTCAGCATTTGGTCCCACAAAGCACTACTTTCTTTTAATCTTAGCATGGCACCAAAGTTAACTATCCCCTAATGTGACTCTGAGAGTCAGGTTTGGGATCAAGGTCATGGCTTACATGATTTCCTAAACCTGTAATAATTATGACTAATATTCTTGGGCTAGCTAGGCAGCAATTAAACATTAGGAATTGGAAAAAAAAAATGATAATCTATTTGAAACACCAAATTCATGTATGGAATTTTCTTAATTGAATATAAAAGGTTAGAATATTTACATCTTACATTTAATTGATAGAAGAAGATTGGATAAAGAGACCAAAAGCTAGGTGGGCGAAATTGGATCTACATATATTTGAAGAATTTGAAGGAATATTTATTGCGGACTAGTTGGATAAAATTAAACTCTTGATATAAGCCTATTTAGGGAGAAAATGAAGTGTAAATTAGGTTGTGTATCACTTTTAAAATTTAATTATTCATCTAGACTACTTTCATGTGTAAGTTAGACTTGAATGTTTCACAAACCTGACCGTTTGAACATCCACTTTCATGTGTAAAATTTTATTATTCATATACTGATATTTTTTGTGATAAGTTTGATATATGTTGGATTCGTTATCAAATTTTGATATTAGAATACTTTTTTTTTTTTGAAAGTACATCTAATTTCGTTTAGTTGATGTGTTGATCTTTTCATTTAATAAATACAATATTGTTTTTTTCAATAATTTAAAATTTAGAAGTGTACTTTTTCCTTTAATTAAGTATATCATTAAACTTTTTTTCCTCGCCAAACATTGACATACGTCTAATACATATCCTTTACACGTACCCCAAATATTAGACCCCCCACCCAAAAAAAAAAAAAACAAAGAAGAAAAACCACTATTAATACTAATGAAGAAGCAACATATATATATATATATATATATATATATATATCATTCTCTTAATACTACCTGCATTTTCCTCAATAAAGGCAGTAACCTTAATTAAAAAAAAAATAGAAAAAAGAGACAAGTATGAGTACACAAAATGGGCGACTGTATGTATTTTGTCGTGCAAAACCACAGCAGTGCATGCAATATGTTTGCAACAACCTCCCAAAATTCTAATAGGAGAAACATTCTCACGCTCACTGACAGAAAGTGACCCTTGGATCTGATACAAGACAATACATATATTTGTACCCAAAAAAAAAAAAAAATATATATATATATATATCATTCACATCACATATAACGAAATGTGTGTATTTTCATATATTATTCTCTCTGCAGCGCCGGATTTTGATATACCTTGTCTGTGGGCCCCAAGGCCTTTTGACCAAAAGTCAAATCAGTCCTCTCACTACTACATTCCCCCCCTTCTGATGCTACAGATTTATGGTAGCAAAGTCATTACTGAAAGATTTGATGTGAAGAGAGAAAGAACCGTATTAAGTACATACAACAATTAACAAATATTTTACATTTACACCCACCACCACGTCCAATTCCGTTCTTTTTCTTATTCCTTCCCACGTTCCCTCTTTTTCTTTTCTCATTTTATAAAAAAAAAAAAAAAAAGAAAGCAACTTTCTTTTCCTAAAGCTTTCTTTCAACTCCTGCTTTGCCACAACAAATTCTCATCATACTACTCACCACTCTCTCACTCTACATTTTACAAACCACCCTCTCTCTCTCTCTCTCTCTCTCTCTCTCTCTCCTCTCTCTCCTCTCTCTCTCTCTCACTTGACAAATTCACTCCTCTAGCTTCTTACAGAATTTTGTTGCATCAATGGAGAGAAACCCAGTTCAGCTTTTGCATCAATATGCTTCTCTAACTCTTATTTTGATGGTGATAGTATGCTTTTCCACAGCTGAACAACAAGTTGTTCTTTCAGGCAAGACAGACGGTGAGGCTCTTATGAAGTTCAAGAAGATGATTCAGAATGACCCAAAAGGATTCTTATCCAGTTGGGAGATGAGCAAGAGTTTATGCAGCTGGTATGGAGTTTCATGCGCTTTGGGGAGAGTAATTCAGCTTGATCTTAGCGGTTGTTCTCTACAAGGGTCAATATCTTTTGACCCTTTTTCTTCTCTCAACATGTTGTCTGTTCTAAAGCTCTCTTCAAATCAATTTACTCTGAATTCCACTTCTCTTCTTCAGCTTCCTTATGGGCTTAAACAGCTTGACCTTTCTTTGGCTGGAGTTGTCGGAACTGTCCCTGAGAATCTCTTCTCCAGGTGTCCAAATCTTGCCTATGTCAATCTTGCTATAAACAACTTGACAGGTTCTTTGCCAGAAAATCTGTTTTTGATTGCTGATAAACTTGAGTCCCTAGACATTTCTTATAACAACTTATCAGGGTCTACTTCTGGTTTGAAGATAATGGGGAATTCCTGCAACTCTTTGGTGCTTATCAATCTGGCATCGAACAGTTTGACGGGCTCGATTTCTCCGGCCCTTTCGAACTGCTCGAATCTGCAAAACATCGACTTCTCAATCAATTACCTCACCGGGGAAATCCCGAAATCTTTTGGGGAGTTCAAGAGTCTGCAAAGGCTCGATCTCTCTCAAAATCAGATCACGGGTTGGATCCCTTCGGAATTGGGAAACGCCTGCAGTTCGCTTCTCGAACTTAAGCTCTCGAAAAACAACATTTCGGGCCCGGTTCCGACATCCTTGTCCTCATGTTCTTGGATGACAATTCTGGACCTTTCCAACAACAATATATCTGGTCCTATACCAGATTCCTTGTTTCAGAATCTAGGCTCTTTAGAGAGCTTGGTTTTGAGTAACAACATCATTTCCGGACCATTCCCTGCTTCCATAAATTCTTGCAAGAGTTTGAAGGTTATAGACTTCAGCTCCAATAGGATATCTGGCTTCGTCCCAAGAGATTTATGTCCTGGAGCCGCCTCCCTCGAGGAACTCCGAATGCCGGACAATCTTATTATAGGAGAGATTCCTGCGGAGTTATCGAAATGTTCGCAACTTAAGAGGATTGATTTGAGCCTGAATTATCTAAATGGATCAATTCCTGCAGAGTTCGGGGAGCTTGAGAATCTGGAGAAGCTAATAGCTTGGTTCAATGGCTTGGAGGGAAGAATCCCACCAGAGTTGGGAAAATGCAGGAATCTCAAGGATCTAATTCTCAACAACAATAAGATAAGTGGTGAAATCCCAACTGAATTGTTCAACTGCAGCAATCTCGAATGGATTTCGCTTACGAGTAATGAATTGAGCGGCGAAATCCCTCGCGAGTTTGGCCTTTTGACAAGGCTGGCTGTTCTGCAGCTCGGGAATAACAGCTTGAGTGGGGAGATACCAGGGGAGCTAGCAAATTGCACCAGCTTGGTTTGGTTGGACCTGAACAGCAACAAGCTCACCGGTGAAATCCCGCCCCGACTGGGACGCCAGCTCGGTGCAAAAGCAATAACCGGTATCCTCTCCGGTAACACCTTGGTGTTCGTGCGCAATGTGGGGAATTCTTGTAGAGGAGCAGGGGGTTTGTTGGAATTCGCTGGAATCCGACCCGATAGACTCTTACAAGTACCATCATTGAAGAGCTGTCAGTTCACAAGGTTGTACTCTGGTGCGGTACTCAGCTTGTTCACGCAGTACCAAACTCTGGAGTACCTCGATCTCTCTTACAACCAGCTTCGCGGTAAGATACCCGAGGAATTCGGCGACATGATTGCCTTACAAGTTCTAGAATTAGCCCACAATCAGTTATCCGGCGAAATTCCTTTCTCCCTTGGAAAGCTTAAGAATTTAGGCGTGTTTGATGCATCACACAACAGATTGCAAGGCCAAATACCGGATTCCTTTTCCAACCTTTCATTCTTAGTGGAAATAGATCTCTCCAACAATGAGTTAACAGGGCAAATTCCAACAAGAGGGCAGCTTAGTACGCTTCCCGCAAGCCAGTATGCCAACAACCCGGGACTTTGCGGGGTTCCTTTGCCCGAATGCCAATACAACAACAACCAACCATCCACCGCAAACCCGAGTGTGGATGCAGGAAGAGGTGGAAGAAAGGCCTCGGCTGCATCATGGGCTAATAGCATTGTGTTGGGGATTCTAATCTCCATTGCTTCCATATGCATTCTGATCGTGTGGGCGATTGCGATGCGGGCGAGGAGAAAGGAAGCGGAAGAAGTGAAGATGCTCAACAGCCTGCAGGCAGCCCATACCGCCACAACATGGAAGATTGAGAAAGAGAAAGAGCCTCTGAGCATCAATGTGGCAACTTTCCAAAGACAGCTAAGGAAACTCAAGTTCTCCCAACTCATTGAGGCCACAAATGGATTCTCGGCGGCGAGCCTTATTGGATGCGGAGGGTTCGGAGAAGTGTTCAAGGCGACTTTGAAAGACGGGTCGAGCGTTGCAATCAAGAAGCTTATAAGATTGAGCTGTCAGGGAGACCGGGAATTCATGGCCGAGATGGAGACTTTGGGGAAGATCAAGCACAAAAATCTAGTACCTCTATTGGGTTATTGCAAGGTTGGTGAAGAGAGACTTCTTGTGTATGAATTCATGGAATATGGCAGCCTTGAGGAGATGCTCCATGGGAGAACCAAGTCCCTGGATAGGCGGATTCTATCATGGGAAGAAAGGAAGAAGATTGCAAGAGGTGCAGCCAAGGGACTCTGCTTCCTCCACCACAATTGCATCCCTCACATCATACATAGAGACATGAAGTCAAGCAATGTGCTTCTAGACCACGAAATGGAGGCAAGAGTCTCCGATTTCGGAATGGCTAGGCTGATAAGCGCACTCGACACTCACCTAAGTGTGAGCACGCTGGCAGGTACTCCGGGCTACGTTCCCCCCGAGTACTACCAGAGCTTCAGGTGCACAGCCAAAGGAGATGTCTACTCATTTGGGGTCATTCTATTGGAAATCCTTACCGGAAAACGCCCGACGGATAAAGAAGATTTCGGGGACACAAACTTGGTGGGGTGGGTGAAGATGAAGGTGAGAGAAGGGAAACAAATGGAAGTTATAGACCCTGACTTGCTATTGGTGACCAAAGGAAATGATGAAGCAGAAGCTGAGGAAGTTAAGGAAATGGTGAGGTATCTTGAGATAACACTTCAGTGTGTTGATGACTTCCCTTCAAAGAGGCCAAACATGTTGCAAGTTGTGGCAATGCTTAGAGAGTTGATGCCTGGATCAGCCATTGGAAGCAGCAACAGTACTTGAGAGACAAATGCAGCTTCATGTTTGCTTATAATCATTGTAAGAACATAAATATTTTTGCATTTTTTTTCCTACTCGTTTGTAAGTTTTGTTTCTCATCTGTTAAAGAGTTTAATGTATCAAATGTTCAAATCTTTTTATTTTATTGTTGTTACTGCTTCATGAGGCTTATGGCACGTTTGTTTCACATGTTTGAAATCATGATCTTGATTTTATTACAGTACTTTTCTCTCACAAAAAATTTAAATTAAAATGCTCCTACAAATGGTTCTCTTGAAAAATTTGAATTCATAATAAAAAAGAATCAAAATTACTGAATTAAACGCATGAACCAAACGGGCTATTAATGTTTTCTGGAATCATAGATGTAAAGAGTGGTTCACATCCTGTAGACATTTTACCAAACAGATGACTTCAGAAAATATAGTCCAGCATAAATAACAAGTAAAATTATTCAAATAAACCTCTTTTTATTAGGCTCAACAGATTTGAAAGAAACCCAACCAAATTTTGAGCTCCGCAGTTGAAATTTTGTGTTGCTTATATACTTGTGGAACACAGTCTTTCTGGCTGCCAATCTCAAAATCGGTGAGGATATCTGGGAAGTTGGTAATGCAAGATTTTCTATTTTGGGTTGGTGTTGTATTAACATGAATTTAAGTTCCGAGCCAAAATGGAAAAACTTTTAAAGTGGGAATTTTTAAAGTTAAGGAATAAAATGGAATAATTTCAAAGTTTAGAAGGCACTATGCCAATCAATAAAATCTAAGTTTTAAACAATAATATTTCAAGAAATGCTGAAATGCTCAAGCTTCCTTTTATTTTTTTTTCCTACACTTGTATTTTTTTTTAATTATATTTATTGTGTTTCGTACTCCAACTGACTTAACATGATAATCAAAGTTTAATTCAGCTTTGAAAGTTTAATTTTTTAATTTCTAGCTTAGTTGGGTCTTGGTTTTTTTGGTTTTTTTTTTTTTTTAAAATATGGTGTAATTATAAGAAAAACTCAGGGCACATTAGAAACTTTCAAAAAGATTTATATAAATTTCTAAAATTACAGAATTCCGCGGGTAGGAAGTGTATAATTTTATTAGTTTTATTTATTTATTATTGTTGTTGTTGTTAGTATTATTTCTATTTAATTATTATTTTTTTATTTTTATTTTTATTTTTTGCTTAGGAGGCGTAGAATGTTAGAGAAGTCGAGAAATGTTTGGGTTTAATTGGGTCACCATCTCAATGGGGAGTCACATTGAATGACAGGGTAAGGGAGCTTAGGCCCAATAGGGATCCACCTCTGTCTCTCTAATCTTTCTTGGGCAACGATGAGGAATGGTCCTTAAAGAACTAACCTTTTAATTCATCCTCTATGATATTGAAGTTTTTGATCTATACCCTTCAAATGGACGGGTCAAAATCAACAACACATATGTGTTATTAAATGGGAAAAAGGCCACATACCACCAAATTATTTAGAATGATATAAAAGGTTACAATAACAATCAATTATTTAGAATGACTTTTTTAATAAATTTATACGCAAACCATATACTTTTCTCTTATGAAAATTACTCTTGATGGACGGAAAGTAATCTATAAGATTACCATGGGTAATCTACTAGATGCCACCGGAAGACATCATCCGCTCACTAATGCCAATCGTTGATAGAGAGATTATTATTATTATTACTATTTAATACCCTACTAGGTTATTTTTTATTTTCGACAAAATAGGCTGGGCCATTTTCAATCGTTGATGTTAGACATTGGCGAGTGATCTTGCTGATATTTTTAGGAAATTATAGTGAAAATAAGATTTATAAAACTAAATTAAGTAAATAACAAATTTTAAAATTATTTAAAGTAAATAACAGCTTTTCGTATAAATGATTTATTTAATATTAGTAAATAAATCATTTATGTAGTAAAAAATCATTTTACTAATCGTAAAAAAGAATTTACATAAAAAAAATCTTTTTTCTAATCATAAATGAAACATTTACATAATAAACTGCTATTTATTTTAAATAGTTTTAAATCTATTATTTACTTCAATTATTTTTATAAATCCGCTATTTACTTCATTTTCCTTTTTTTATAATCTACCATATTATTTTTATTTTTACCAATAAAATGACTTGCCATCTCGAATAGTTGGAGGATAATCTGATAGATTACTTTTGATAATCTATAACATTATCTTTTCCTTTTCATTAAAGATGGAAGACCGTCTTCATAACCGATTGCCAGGATCCATCGCTAAGAGTAATCTGGTAAATTATCATTTGTAATCTACCAGATCATTTATAGAATCCATATAAAAGAACATCAAATAACAAAAAAAAAAAAAAAAAAACATAAAATATCCAAAAAAAATTCAAAGGAATAAAAAAATACAAAAAAAAAAAATCAAATTAGAACGTTTTCACCATATTTATTATTAAAAAAAAAAAGAAAAGAAAAAATGCATTTTTAACAGCACCCAAAGATAAAATTTTTCAATTAATTATGTAATTATCTCTCTGAAAATTCCAGTTATTATGTGATAAGTATATTATGATCTAAGTCAAATTTTTTAAAAATCTTTCGTCAATTGAGTATCAGGGACCAAAACAAAAAATTAAAATAAAAAATAATGATCATGAGTAGTTTGCCAAAATAAAAATTGAGGCACCAAAATGTTACATTGCTCATAGTCAAGAACTCTTGTTGTTACTAAATATATATATTGGACTTTAAGTTTGTCAAAAAAATTATACCATGTACTTTGAATATTCTCAAGATTGTACGTCCAAATTTTATATTCCTATCAAATTTTGTTTCTTTTAGGGGTAACAACTGATTTTGACATTTAAATTGATGAATTTATCTTTTTGGAACTTGTAGACAAACATGTAACAAAATATAAATTGAGTGTTATAATCGTACAAGTTATATTTTTCAAATTGAGGTACGAATGTAAATCTGTTAATTAATTAGTATTTGATTATAGGTTTTTTCATAAATTGAAGGGAAAATCATTAATTTAAGGCCAAAATTAATTATTGACTAAAAATTTTGAATTTGCAACTTTGGAGGCACAACTTTTAATAATGTTATTTAGTTGATATATTCTAATATATAAACTGCAAACTACTAATAGAAATGCTCAATCATAAATGTGAGTGTGTTTAGCGGCTGCGGGTGAGAGATAGAGAAAGAGATTAATATTAAAGAAGAGAGCCAATTATTTGGTGGGACCGAAAAGGGAGGAAAACTCTCTTTTTTCCACCATATTATATCTATCCATAAATTGCAGGATTATTACAATCCACCCATCCATTAAAAATTCGAAAAGATTTTTTTATCCTAAAAAATTTATAAAAAATATTTCAAAAAAGTAATATATCAATTAAACACAAAATTATTTATCTATCATTTCAATTCTTCCATGTAAGAATATAATAGAATATTAGATTATTTTTATTAAGGAGTCCTGAACTTTAAGATCATTCTCAATTTACTTCTTATATTTTAAAAACTCTCATTTTGCATTGTGAATTTTGAATTTGTACCGTTTAAACTCGTATGTAAAAATTTTTGTTAAAATCAGACTAAAAATGAAGAGGTTAAGTATGGTCATGTGGTTTTTATTTTATCTGCTTATTTTTCATAAAAAATCAAATAAAAAGGCCACGTGGCTGCGTTATTCTTATCCTTTTCTATCTGTTTTTAACAGAAATTACAACAGAAGATGTTTAAAAATAGTTCAAAATTCAAGAGATAAAATGAGAGTATTTAAAGCTCAATAGACAAACTGAAAATAACTCTAAAATTCAAAAAATACCATTAATAATGATCTTTACCTATCCAACATTAATTGAGGTTTAATTTTAACCACATTAATTTAAAAAAAAAAAAAAAAAAAAAAAAACCCCCTTTAACGAAGTGAAAGTGCCCCAATGACATGCATATAGCCCAAGGTCATAGTTAGGGGGGGGCCATGGCCTATCTTCCTAGCCCTGTTTTTTGTGGGTTAATTCAAACCAATCTCAACCTACGATACATGGATGAACAAAGCCTATGATGTACGGATGGCCCCATCGTCCACTATCACTATGTTCGGCAACCCGACGCAATTGCACTAATATCTAAAAGCACCCAATTATGGCCCATGCCCCAATTAACCTGCTCCTCCCACTATCACATACTTATTTTCCGCAAACTCAGAAAGAATATTGTCACAAAAGCCCCCCCTCCCTTTTACCCACTTTAGTGCAACTAGAGAAAGAAAATTAATGGTGGTTTGAACAATGCAAATGTGTTCAATTTTCCTCCCCAAATTCTCAACATAATTAGATGTTACATGTATATATGAAATGAGAATGTTAGGCAAACAAGGGCCTTTTTTTTTTTTGTGAATGGTGATATATATTTGTCCTCTACCAATTGGATTCGGCTGAGAGATTTTCAACCATACATCTCTATCATATCTCCAACCTTTTTAAAAAAAAAAATTTCCCAAAACCAATGGTGACAATAATCTTTGGTTTTAGATACTTGTCTTAGATTGTCGTTTCAATCTAATTAGCTAGGGAATGCCGACGATTTTATTAGGTCTATTAATTGTTTTTTTTTTTATCCATTTTATGCTGACCACTTATAATTTTATCATTGAAGAACTGAATGAATTTTTTACCTAAGAAAGAAAAAAATGATTAAACATTTTTAAATTACAAAAATGGTCGAAATTCAGATATGTTCAAGGTGTCTATGAAAGGAAAACGAAGTACTTCTTCACTAATTAACAGATAAAAAATTGGTTTACTACAATTAAAATGTATTATTAACCAAGCTAATTATTACAGGGTTTTTTATTCTTAAAGATATTTGCGGGCTATTTGTGTATACAATTAGCCATTTATTAAAGTAGATGGGTCAAAATTATAATATCGGGATAAAAGTTGGAAGTGCTCAGACGACAATTATCCTATTTTCGTGACTATGTACAACAAATTATTCAAAAAAAAATGTAATTAATAAGGCTTTCTTGATTAATTACTGAAAAAGGGCTTATTTAAGAGGAAGAAAAGTTCCTCTCTCTCAAAAAAAAAAAAAGGAAAAAAAGTTACTAGCAAAAAAACCACGTAAAATAATTGGCAAGAGTAAAATGTGTGAGCGTATCCATAAAAATTCCAATGTACTAAGTAATATCACGAGCGATTAGTCAAGCTCCAAAATATGTCAGTAGATTCTCAATACATATATATATATATATAAATGTATATCTATTTATATTTATATATAGATATCAAAACAATATTTGAACCATTCTCAAAAAAAGAAAAAAAAAAAAAAAGAATTGACCCGACACAACTTTTGCTAGAGATAAGCAGTGTTTTTATTAAGTTTCACATTTGTATCCACTAGATAGTTACGGCAATTTCAAAATTTCCAAGAGCGATGGTGATATACATATACTTTTTCTCTCTCGTGCACACACACACGTCTATTTTGCATATACATGTCCCTTTCTAATAAGGTGGGGTTGTGTCATTTCTCCATTTCCATCACATTATTTCTTCTTCCAAATGGATGAGATAATTATTTCCAATGCTCTAATATACATTTTGACCTACTACATATATATATATATATATATTTTTTTTTTCCTGCCAAAATTTTGTAAAAGAGAATTATATGTTCATACATAAGTATTGTAGTAGGATTTATGAATGTTTCAGAAGGGCAAAGGAAAAGTATCCGTCACCGTTGGCTGTAAATGCGAGGGAATGTGAATAATCCAAACATATACCTCCAAGAAACATTTATGGGCTTTGCTATACGTCCATATTTATCTCACGGAAACATTTATTGTCAATTGAACAAGATTAATATTTGAAAATCAAACAGGAATCTTCTTGACTACGATGAGTGCATGTATACAATATATATATATATATATATTTATTTATATATCCTTTTTTTTTTGTTTGAAAATGATACAATTATGTCCTTTTGGTAGAAAGGAATTTAACAAATTGATATACATGGATAACATAAGAGGCACAAATATGGAAACATCGTGTATCATGTGTACCAGTTTAATAGTAAAATGGATCTCTAGAAAAATGCCAAATATAGTGGCTTGAATGACAAGCTTTCTTCGTTTTAAAAATATAAATATCCGGTCATATACTATAGTAGGTCGACAGGCAAGTCTCACTATATATGTCATGTTATCAAAATATTGTAATTAGACTCAATAGACTGTAGAGGAGTAGCTGATACTATTATTGTTGGCTGTGAAATCATAAAACACAAGGGGAATGATGGTTTTGAAAGTATTTTATAAAGCGGATCTCACTAATTAGGTTGTCATTTAAAAAATTTTATAAATGTTTTATTGATGTCTATTGGCAAAACAATTCTCAACTATCGAAGCGTAACAAATTTCATAAGAGCAACTGTAATCATACCGGTCATTTTTCGCTCCACCCATTAGCTAAATAGTTAGCTATCTTAGAGAATGTCTTTCACACTAGTTAAATATAACTAGCATGAAGAGATTAGTCATTTATTTTTTTTATTATTTTATTCTTTCAACCCACAATAAATGTAAAGGTTATTTGTTAAGTTCAATAAAGTTATTCATATTTTAGATTCAATAAATATTAAAATAATCTATATTTAGCTAAAATATAAAATATGATTGGAGTGAGTCACTAAAAAATTATTAGCGAAAATAGCTTTCTAGTCTTTTTAGCTAAAATTTAACTATAAAGAGTTCCTTGAGGATACTCTAAGATCTTTTTTGCTATTAGTCTCATTCCTTGAAATAATTAGCATGTACGTATGACTGGTTGAATTTTCTTGGACCAAATTCTCCTTCCATCATTTTCTTGGATATAAATTTCTAAGCACTAAATGGGAGTACATAAAAACTCCAGATGGAGTCTAACAAAAGATCAAAATTAAAGCTAGTTGAGTTTCCCATTAACCTCGCTAATATATTTTTATCCGTGAGCACTGGTTATTATTAAATGGGTAATTTATTTATGATATTTCAAACATAAATCTAATTTGGTTTATATGATATTCATATATATTGAATAAGTTTGAGATCTCATTTACCCAAGTGCTCAAATAATACTCGTAGGATATGTTATTTCTCTGTATAATAAAGTTGTGAATTCTATATCTATGATTTAAGTTCTAAAATGCTTATTAATCATTTAATCAATAGATAGAAATGCATAATCGTATGGAGGCTTATGACATTTACTCACAAGGAATTACACTTACAACAATCTATGAAATTACTAAACCGAATTTTATTAAGGCCGGATTTAAAGTGCTCGAAATACATAGGTGTTTCTATTTTATAATCACTATATACTAGAGCAATTGAAGATAAGATTATTCCTAAGAATGAAAATTGACGTCACAATTTAATCAAAATAAAGTGCCTAATTTTATTTACCGATTGTAAAGCATTATTTCATACTATACCTTGTCACCTTAAAATGCTCACTCTAATGATCACTATAAAACAATCCAGTATAACATTATTTTTTTTAACAATAAGATGATTCATGTTGTATGAAGCTCACTATTGTGATAGAATTTTCTATGTTGTATTGTTACACACTCACTTTATAAGCATTATATCAAATTTACATCGGGGTTGGGGTCAATGGTCCCTACGGCTGGGGTCACTGAAAAATCAGTTCTAGATAAAATCTGATTAAATAGTTACCAGCAAACCGCGATGGAAAAATCTACTAAAAACGGTGTCTATACTAGAAATGAAATTATTGACAACAAAAAAAAAAAAAAAAAAAAAAAAAAAAAAAAAAAACCCCCAACCTCCCCAACAAAGCCTAATCGACTTGTCGAGACCATTTTTGGGTCTTATTTTTTTGTTCATACTCATCATATGATTTTCAATGAAAATTGTATGTCATATTACAATCAAGTAGTATCTAATTATTACCATGCAATATAATAAAATTCTAATAGTTCAGAAAATATTTTACACCATCATAGGTTTTCTAATTTATACGCGTCACCCCAACAAAGCCTAATCGACTTGTCGAGACCATTTTTGGGTCTTATTTTTTTGTTCATACTCATCATATGATTTTCAATGAAAATTGTATGTCATATTACAATCAAGTAGTATCTAATTATTACCATGCAATATAATAAAATTCTAATAGTTCAGAAAATATTTTACACCATCATAGGTTTTCTAATTTATACGCGTCACTATATAATTGCTTTTTCTTTTTTTTTTTAACCACGCTATAAATATTCGTTGTTGTTAATAATAGAAGACCCGAATTGGGGACTGTATCAAATAATTATGTTTGTGTATTAACTCTCTGTCATGTGTTATATATATATATATATATGTGGATCTCTATCAATGAGGAATAGTTAGGTGGTGGCAAATTCCCAAATACATGTTAGGAGATAACAAAATTAAATTGGAAGAAAGTCCTACTACCACGTACCACACGTAGCTATCTACAGGACAAAAAAGGGGAGCCTGCATTAAAAG
Organism: Morus notabilis; assembly: GCF_000414095.1. Lineage (NCBI taxonomy): Eukaryota > Viridiplantae > Streptophyta > Magnoliopsida > Rosales > Moraceae > Morus > Morus notabilis. Next base: position 183,105 of record NW_010365014.1, read on the forward strand.
GTGGGGAACGAGGTGCACGTGGTCCCAAAGAAAGAGATGAAAAAAAAAAAAAAATGAACTAGCAAAAATAAAATAAAAATGTTAACCAAAATATTTATGTTTATTAATTTTTTTTTTTTAAAAAAAAGCAAAAGAAAATGAGAAATGAGAATTGGGAACTATTTTTGGTAGCTCCAATCTGTGTTTTCGCTTTTTTGTTTTGGTTTGATATGCGAAAGAAAATCAGCAAACAACACCCAGTTTTCTAAAATTTCCCCAACACCAAAATGGGTCTTTCTTTCCTTCAAAATTAATGGAAAAGGTTCTCTGCTTACTGACTCCTGTACCCCCTCTCTTGGCTCTCTCTCCTGATTCTGATAAAGTTATGTCTCTCTCTCTCTCTCTTTCTCTCTCTTCTCTCTCTGTATCTGTTTGTGTGTTGTTTATGTTGAGAGGGACGAGACCCTGTGCATAACCATTCTAACTGTGGCACTGAAAAACATGGCGTTTTTATAAGCATTTAAAAGGAACACAAATGCAGTGAAAACGACTTCCTATCTTTCTATTTCTCTCTCTCCCCCCATTGAATTTTGCTTCAAGTTTTTAAGTCAGCACCTTTGCAAAATCCCGTTGTATTATTTATTATTATTTTTCTAACTTTATGTTATATTTTTGGTGACATGGTCCCAGGAGATATATATAATACGAGAAAAACTTGTATCATTTCTTTTATTTTTTATTATTTTTTATATTTATTGTTTAAATACGTGAAATTTATTATCTTATTTTTATTTAAATAATAATATTTCATATTAATATAGTGTATTTATCAAATAATAAATATAAAAAATAATTAAAAAAAACTCATATTAGTGTTTTTCTATATAGTAATAATGTAATACTGTTATCTGTCAAGATTGACATATTTATTAATTTCCAAGTGTCACCAATTTCTTTTAACAATGTAGAACGGCCCGTCTTTAAAAGAACCCTACTTTTCTCTGACCTTCAAAATTCGAAATCTAGAAGAGAGAAACTACTGTACACGCACTAGTCTGGTCTATTTAGATTAAGGAGACGTTTGATTCACGAATTAGAACCATATGATTAGAATTATTTTTTATTTACGTGTATTTTTGTGAGAGTATTTTTTATGAGAGAAAATACTGTAACGAATAACGAATCATGATTCAAATCAGAAACTAATCCCCCAAACCAAATAATCCCTAAAAAGTCGTTGTACGTCATATATATATATATATATGTATATATGTATATATAAAAGTGAATGGGACAATTCTGGTTTCAGAGGGTGATGATTAATTTTGTAGTAAAATTAGTTATGACTTTAATATTTATTTCACTTGTAAGCATTGATTGAAATAATTAATACAACTCAACTTTTTCTAACAGCTGCTGTGATATTAATATATCATATTACTATTCTTAGTAATAGTACTGTAAAATTAACATGGAGATATATGCATGTGTTACGTCATGTATTATACAATGAAGTACATACATTTGGAAATAATTAGCATACCCGAAATATACAGTAAATTAACTCTTTTATTTATTTATTTTTTTATCATTTTCGGTCAATTTTTTCTTTAAGAAACAAATGATCATATATTGAATCAACAACACCCCAACAATGGAGCAGAAAATAAAGAGACCTACAAACGACACAGAAAAAAGAAAGAGCTGACAAGATTAATAATAATAATAAAAAAAAAAAAAGAGAACCGAGAGAGAAAAGATCATTATGAAAGGAGTTTCGTTTCCATTCTTTTGCATTTCATTTTTTTTTTTCCTTTTCAAATATAACGTTATGAAAATTTTAAAATTCAAAAAAAAAAAAAAAAAAAACAACAACAACAAACATCCCTTTTTCCCCCCTCGAGTAACACATAACATGGTTGTATTATTATTACTATTATCATAATTACCACGTTTTTCTTTCTGTCACCACTTGACAAATATTCTTTACTACTCTCCTTCCCCTTCCGTGGTGGCCGACGACATGTAACTCATCGCCAACGACGTTGTCTCGTCTGACGGCCCCCCCAACGCGGCCGACGACGGCGTCGTTTGGAACTGCTGCTTGCAGGCTTGGCAAGTGATCTGCAAAATGGTGGAGCTTATCTTCTTCGTCGCTTGCTCTCTAAGCAACTGAGCCTTTTCAAGCTCAGCCTGCGCTTGTTGCCTTATTCTCTTGGCATTCGCAAACTCCTGCTCGGAGATCTCGATCTGTCGCTTTGCCTCTCTCCTGGCCTCCTCGGCATAAGCCTTCTCCGCCATGGCCACCTTCATCAGCTCCTCGGAGCTCGGCTTATTAATGTTTGCCGTTTCCGTCGTTTCGTCGCACCCGATCGAGAGCTTCAACCGGGTGGAGAAGTTCTCGTCGGGCGAATTGTGGAGTGGTGACGACGACGGAAGGAGTTGAAGCTCGAGAAAATGTTGCTGCCGATGATGATTACTAGAATTATTAGTAGTAGTAGCAGTGCTAGAAGGTTTAGTACTACTTCTCTCGGAACTGAAGAACAACGGTTCCATCGGCTTCGGCAAATTGAGAACTCTGGCGGGCAATATTGGAGTGGCAATGTTGCCGAAATTGGCTTCGCTCGACGGGCTCGTGCTCGATGCGGTGCGAGACGAGCAGGCGGTGGCGGCTGCGGCGCCGGCCGTACTGGAGGGCTGCAGTGCCTGCAATTCGGGCCTGACCGTCCGGACCGTGCAACTGTCTTGGTGTTCAATGAAACTCTCAACTCTGATAATCATAAAAGGGACAAAGAATTATAAACCAAGTCAATCAATAGGGAAACAAATAGTATTTATATAAACACATACATATATATATAAGAGCTTCTTGTTGTTATTGTTGTAGGGTTAGCAAAAGAATATGCAATAGAAAAAAGGAAAAAAAAAAAAAAAGGAATATTAGGATCTGCAGCGGTGTAGTGGATATTGTTGTAACTATATATAGTTAATTAGGACATGGATTATATTAATAACAAATGGGAATTAAAGAAATGATATATATATATATATGTATGTATGTAATATGGGGTCTGGTCACTAGTGTGTTTTAAGGGTGTCAAATAACGATCTTATTGGGAATAGGGATAAAATATTTTCAGCGCTCTCTCTAGCTGATTTCCGAGTACTTCCATTGGCTGGCTTAGATCACACTCACACACAGACACAGGTAAAAAAGCATATGAGGTCAGGTGTACGACGAGAGAAAAACATTTAAACTCATCTTTTAAACAGTACTGTCTCATCTTCCTCAGAGAAAAACAACAAAAAATTTGAGAAGACATGAACGAACACAAACACCACAGCAAAAAAATAAAATAAAAAAAAAAGAAAGAGAGCTTGCTCAAATCCAAATTAATGCCATTTATTCCATAAAACTCCGTTTAGGGTTTGAACAAAAAGAAAGAAGCTGTTCCAGAAATCTTCCATATATTTAGCAATTCACCCAAGAAAACCAAATTAACCCAATTATTATTAATTCAAAAAGGTCATATGTACTCATTAAGTTATCTGTTTTCTCTCTTTCACGAGAATTCATAAGAAAGAAGGAAGGAAGGAAAGATCGAAATTGAGATTATTATTGTAAATACTATTATTATAATTAGATAGTGTTAATATTATTGAAGCAATTACCTAGAAAAGACACGGCCACAGTCACAAGAATGGCCGCGGGTGCCACAGGTCTTGAGGTGGGCCTTGTAATCGGACTGAACAGCGTAACCCTTGGAGCACTTGTCGCAGACCCACTGCTTGTGGTTGCTGTGCTTTCTCCTGAAGTGCTTCTTGATGCCGACGAGATCGCCGAGGGCGTGGCAAGGGTCGTGGTGCAAGCAGCTCGGCTCGGGGCATACGAAGACCCTCTTCTTCACCTCCTGCGTCTCCCTCTTCAGCAGCTTCCACGGCACCTTGTGCCTCCTCCGGTGCATCTGCAGGTTCTGGTCCCTCTGGAACCCTTGGTTGCAGATCTCGCACACGTACCGGTCCGACTCCAATAGCGTCTTCGGCGATAGCGACACAACTTCTGCGTCCGGATCTATGCAGAGAGAGAGGATAACTGATATCAGAAACAACTAATTATAAAAAGCAAAGGCCGGCGTATATATATATATATATATATATATATAGGCGTCGAATTATATAAAATTCGACCATAACACAATTAATTAATTAAGCCAAAATTGAAGATAATTGAATTGAAAATTTTCGATTTTGTTACTGATCATAAAGAAGTGTGTACTATAATATTACCTGGTGTGCCTGCTGGTCTTCTTTTTCTTTTGTTGTTGTTGTTGGATGTGGTGGTGGTGGTGGTGATCCCATTTTCTGAGGGGTCAGGGAAAGGAATATGGTGATGATCAGAAGAAGAAGCAGTGTTGTTGTCAAGCATGAGGGGGTGAGAGATTTTTTGTTTTGTTTTGTGTTTTAGTGGGGGAGACTATGAGCGAGCTATAATATTGTTTGGTGTTTGGTGCTGTTTTTGTTGAAAGGAAAAGAAAGGAAGTAAATACTACACACAATCTATCTACAGCTGGTGAAGTTGGAATAGTGGGTTTTCTGCTTTACTCATGGAGAGAGATAGAGTGATAGCTAGATTGAGAGAGAGAGAGAGAGAGAGAGAGAGAGAGAGAGAGAGAGAGAGAGGGGAGGGAAAAAAGAGAGGAACAAAAGCTCTTGCTTTCTGCAATCAACTTTCTTTAAACTTTAAGGCTTTTTAGCCTCTTTTATCTTTTCTCTTTTCTATTTTTTCCATGAGCCTTTTTTTTTTTTTTTTTTTTTTTCCTTTTTTTTTTTTTTTTTTTTTTTTTATTTTCTTTCTTTCTTTTGTTTCATTGACCCCTCACCTTGAGCAGGTAAGGTTGAGGGAAGTCTTGTATATAAAGCTCTCTCTACAGGAAATGGAATAGGGAGGAAAGAGAGAGTGTTTGTGGGGTTGCTGACCCAATCACATTTGCTTAAAAATCTGAGCCCCACACACAGAATTCGGACAGAAACAAAAAAACATCCTCCCCATAAGAAAACAAACAGTCATTATACATATCACACACTGTAATTTGCATGAATAAATGCCAAAGGCTAGACCTCCATTACACGTGAGTTCATGTCCTCCTCACGTGACAACATAAGCCCCCTCCTTACTCTCTAACTTTCTCTACTTTTTTTTCCTCTTAAAAAGCAAAAGAGGGTTAAAAAAAAAGGAAGAAAAAGGCAAAACAAAAAAAAAAGAGCAATGAGGTTTGTAGGTTGAGAGTTTTTAGGATCAGAAAAAATAAAATATTGATAGTTTTTTATTCTTTAATTGATAAATTTGTATAAAAAATTATCCGTTTAATATTTTTTTAATATGATATGATTTTTATTAAATTTAACAGTTAAAAATTAATATTAAAAAAAACTCAGAAGGAAGTGTGTGGCTTCGTTTTGTGACCCAAAGGAACTGTTTGCTTAATTGGTTGGGGGAATATGGACTAAACAGCCTAAAACCAGATTAGTGTTTCTCGGAAGCAGCTTCTGAAAAAGGTGAGAAAGGAAGCACGATTAGTCACTTTCACGAGGGCAGTAATCATTTCTAGAACTTCATTTTTCTTCCCGTTTCAAGCCAAAAATATTTTTTTGCCGCCTTCTTGTTTTATGTACAAACAATATAATGCTGTACCGTACCTTCAACTAATTCAAGTTTCTGTTTCTTTTGTGTTGCAATAAAGTCGCAATCCAGGAGGGTAAATTTTCTAACGAGCTCGTTAAAAAAATAATTTAAAAAAAAAAAAAAAAAAAGCCCATGCTACGGTCTTTCCGTTTTCTTCTTCTTATCATTACTATTACCTTTTTTTCTATTGGAATTATTTATTACATTTCAGGATCTTTAGCTCTTCAAAATATCGAGGTGCTTTATTTCTTGCATACGTTGTTGCATCTAGCCAGACGTCAAAGTTATATGAATATACACGTAAAAGGAAAAGTACTATACCATTTTCCCTACAGATTTTTTGACAATTAAAAACGAAATAAACTAATAAAATATAATAAGTATTTTATGGTTTAGGGTACAGGAAAAAAAATACTTCAACCTCTAGATTTGTTTTTTTTAAATGCGGCCTGACATTAAAAAATCCGCAGTACCAATGGTGGATACTTTGAAGGGTAATTGCAAACTTTAGGGTTGTTTTTTTTAGTGTAATTTGAGTGTAATTTTTGAGTTAAATTTGAGTTATAACTTGAGTTGAAGTTGTAACTTGAATAAAGTTGAGTGAAGTTCAATAAAGTTGAAACTTAAAAGAACGTGAACTTAAATAAAGTTGAAACTTGAGTTGTCTTTTTTTGAATTTTTTTGTACAAAAAAACGTGCCCTTTGTTTTTTTTTTTTTTTAAATTATTTCCAGAGAAAAAAAGGGTACCGCAAAAACAAAGGAAAAAAAGGGAAAGGGTTTTAAAATTTGCCTTAAATATATCGAAACCACGTCTAATTTTTTTCCAATATGGAAAATTGTAAATTAAAGTATAGTTAACATTATCTATCCAATACAGTACAAGGTAAATAAAAATACAATTCAGGTTATGGCCATAATTTAATTTTTTTTTTAAAAACAGTTTATCGAAATATATATATATATATATATATATATTTCTTACTAAAAAACTACATATTTTTTCCTGATGTTTTGATTTAAAAAATTTCCAATGTACCCGTAAACACCTTTTTAAGCGTAACTAAGTATCGGTTAATTAAAGTGGCCTTTTAATATTTTCTTGATAATTCAAATAGTTCTTCCTTAAAATATAAATTCAAATGAGTGAACGGTAACAAATATATATTTATATATGTATGTATGTATAAATATTTTGTATGTAGATTTTGGTAATTTTTAGGGTCTTTTTATTTTAGTGTATCTGCAGGTTATTATGTGTATGTGACCGTTAGGTGATTCACATATACATATATGCATACATAATGTATATAAATAAGTTTTTAATGGTCACGTTTTTATAGTGGTTACTCATTAAATACAAAAATTAAATGGCGTGACTTGATAATAACATAATTTTATTAATTGTTATAAATCACATTAACATAAAAATGAGTATAAAATAAATAAAGCTTGATGAAAATCTGGCAGTTTAAATCCTACCAAAATGTTCTTATTTTACTTAACTTCTTATTGATAAAGGGTCTTGGTGTAATTAGCTTTATCAAAGAGTAAAATAAGTGTAGTTTAATTTGATAAAAATTAGGGATATGTCTTGACCAAAGAATGCTGAAAAACATTTGACATGATAGCAGCCTTTGTCAACAAATTAAAAAGAAAGTGGTATTTTCGTAGCTAGAAAGTATTTGTTAAAAAGATTACTTAACTAGCTAGTATTAAGGACATAAATTCATGCATGAAATTTAATCCACCAACTCAAACTACAATTTTTGAATCACACAATTTCTAAATGATTAGGTCCCTATTTATAAAAGTAGGGGCGTACAATAATGCATTAATTATTTGGTAGCCACGTGTGGATAAAATCTGGTTCATAAACTTGGTGTTCTTTGTATTATTCATTCTAGCCATCACATTTTATTTTCCCTTATAATTTCGCTTCCCATATTATCCCTAAACTTTTTCGTGAAATTGACACCTTACACCACAAGGAAACTATAAAACTCAACATATAATTAGGAGGGGGACACACGATTAACAGGTGAAGGATTTTCATGAGGAATCCTTTTTTTTTTTTTTTTTATAGTCAGCAATATTCACTTTAATTAATAAGTATTACTAACAATAATGAGGACAATGTTTGCCATTTGCAATATCCCGCTTCTTTTAATGTTTGCCATTTTCTTTTTGATCAGTTAATGTTTGGCATTTGCAATATCTGTATATGTCACGTAGTTATCCAAACTAAAAAAAAATTAGTTCCCTAGGATCTAGCACAATATCTATATATTTTGTTAAAGTATAAAATTATATTGTTGGTCCACCTCCTAACAGCTTAAGCTTTTGAGATTGATTGTTAAACTAACATGGTATCAGAGCGGAAAGTCTTGAGTTCAAATCCCCATAATTACACTCTTTATTCACATTTAAATTGTCATCATGTGTTAGGTCTTTAATATATCTCGGGCTTGAATATTCATGTGTTGAGCTTTCTAATTAATTTACCCACATGATTGCCCATTGTCCAGCCTACACGTGAGAGGGGAGTATTAAAGTATAAAACTATTGTTGGCTCATATCCTAAACTTTTGAAATGAATTGATAAACTAATAAATATATATATATATATATGTATATATATACCACTTTTCTATCATCTTAATCATAAAGTGCCACCAGCACCAAAGTCTTAATTCCACTATCACAACCATACCCCATACCTAGTTGTTAGTTTACGTCTCTATGTTACATTTGTCCACATATTCTTGTAACGCTTTTTTTTTTTTTCCTAATTTTGTGCTTGCCCCACCAATTCCATGGTCTTCTATGTTACACCGTTAATACCATCAATTAACGAAAATTTTAGACGATTAATATAAATAAATATTCTCATACTTCTTGGGAAATTAGACGTATTAACTAATTTACGGCAGAAATGCTTGTAATTTAGAGTAGAAATCTAAAGTAGTACACTCTAATTTGAGAGCAAGGTATTGAATTGAATAAATATATGGTCTCAAATCATTTAAAAAGAAAAAACTATATCTGATCTAAAAACGGATAATGTACTCTTATACCATTCAGAAATTTTATGCCGATGTATTTTTTTCATGCCAATGTAGTTTCAAAAACTTTCGTGCCAATATATTATTTAGAAAACTCGCATTGCAACTTAATTAATGATTTAAATTTACAATCTGAATAAACAAATTTTTTTCAACAAAATGAACTTTTTGTCTACTACCAATTTTCATTACATAAATAGAAATGAACATGAACGCAAAATGAGAAATTTTTAAGAAAAACCCGAAAAAAAAACTTGAATTTCTGTAATGGATATTATTAATGAAAATTACTTTTAATGTAGGACCAAGAAACTTCTGTTTAGCAAAACGCAATACGTACAGTACCTTGAAAAATATTTTGAAGCAATGATACTTTGAACTATAAGCACCACTTAAACATAGTTTCTTCTTTGAAATAAGCACTTGGCCTGTCAAAATTCTCAGAAAAATAATAACCGGAAGGTATTTTTAAAGAAGGCAATTTTTCAAATTTATACATATATGTATATAATATATATATATATATATATATGAAACTTAGTTATTGCTTCTAAAAGTGTTTAGTTCCAACCATTTATATATTTTGTAAGGTATAAAGCACCTTGCAAATTTTGTTATCTAATATTGCTTCGTTGAAATTACTATAATCCATGTTACCCGAAAACAATATCAATATTGTTATCATAATCATGGCATATACTAGTAAGGAATCACTCGAAATTAATTAACTACTAATAAAAGTCCAGAATTGATCTTTTGACTCACGAAAACACTTGTAGAAGGGGCTTCAAAAACTAAAAATAAAAATTGATAAACTTAACGACATTGAAAAAAAAAAATACATGGACGTCCTTAAAAAAAAAAAAGTATGATATGTTACCAAATTAACGCTGTCGGAAGGTTTTTCTTCTAATTTATTTATTTTACACACTTTTTTTTTCTTTCTAAAAACCTTTCATTTACACATGACTATGTGCCTCTTATAAGAAGTATAATTTCCAAGAGAATACGCATATAACTACGTACCAGGATGCAAGAAAAATAAGCTACCAATCAATTTCTATTTTTACAGGGATTAGTAAATTAATTAAAATATTTTTTTTATATAAATTAATGACAAGAGATCAAAACAATTGAGATCAAAGTGACTAGTATGTGTGTGTGTGTGTGTGTGTGTGTGTGTGTGTGTGTATATATATATATATATATATATATATATCCCAAAACTTGGTTGACACCTACTTGATCAACTCTCCAATGCCAAGGCCCCACTCCATAATATTACAAAAAGAAAAAGAAATACAAGAGAACTCAGAACACACACAAAATATTATTAAAATGCAATATACCTTTCTAGGTTTATTATTCCAATTCACTGACGATGTATCTTTTAATTAATACAATCGTAAACGTATGCTGAGGAGATCATAGGTTTTTTCTTTTTTTTTTTTTTCCTTCCCTGATGAATAAATCATAGGTAACGTTTTTTTTTTTCCTTTGGAAAATTAAATAGGTACCTTACAAAAAGGTTTTTAGAAGCCTAAAAATTACCTTCACCTAATATTCACATTTAATGGCCTTACTTTTACTTATCCTTTTAGCATTCCAAGTTTAAAGTCTTTTTATCAGTTGGTGTTTGGAATTACATTTTGTTTCAAGTGTTTATAGGACAAGAGTGATATTTAATTCTTTTAATAAATAATAAAAATATTAGAATTTGAAGTTTATATAAAACTCTCACACAAGTTTTAAAGTCTTTTTATGAGCTCTTTTGAGAAGTGATATTTTATGGTTTTGTTTAGAAGCATTTTTAGAAAGCGAACACTCATTTAAGAAATTATCTAAATATTAATAGAAGCAGCTCTGGACTCGGGGAGCCAAAAAGCAAATTGAAAAAGCTAATGCCAATTGCACAATTGAATTTTTTTTTCCATAAGATGAAATATGGATTTCAGGAGGGTACCCAATTCGGTAGGATTTTTTTTTTTCTTTCTTTTCTTTCCACTTGCTTATGGTTTTAATTCCTATATTATAACAAAGAAGATACATGATCTTGATCTACAATGGTGATGAGTTTCATTCACTCAGATATTCATATAGTCATGGTGTTGTATTTTGTTTTTAATACTTTTGTGTGCTTTTGTATGGCTTTTTTTTTTTCTTTTATCATATTTATAGTTTCTAAAAGCCATATCTTCAACCTTTTAGATAGATATAAGCCCCGTTCATTTCGCCGATTCGAGTTTAGAATTCGAGTTTTGCTACAGTAAAAAGCTCTAAAAAACAATCACATCTAACTTTTTTGCTACAGTAAAAAGCTCTCACACAAAATCACATCTCAACTCGAATTACAAACTCGAATCAGCGAAGTGAACGGAAGTTGACATCAACAATAAATTGCTTCCGCAATTAGGTAGCAAAATCTACACCGGAGGCAGAGTGTGTTTTGAATAAGCAAATTATTCATTATTACTCGTGAAGCTTGATTTTATCTCTCTTGCCGAGTTATGTGCACACCAATTGAAAAAATATACGATGAAATCCTCCTCGTTCGTTAGTAGGAGCAATCATTGACCGTTTTATTTATTATGGGGTTTTCATCATTTTAACACCATGTATTATAACGATATAACATCATACTAATACCATACTTTTTGGAAGAGATGCCCTTTTTTAAGGATACGAAAAACCAATTCTAAGGGATTAAACTTTAGATCTGAAATAGATGGAGAAGAGGGTGTGAAAGGGACGACAATTAGGAAGTGGCCTAAGGCTAGAGGTGTAGGCTGAGGCGCAAGGATGAGTGAAAATATCATCTTTATTTAGACCAAAAAAAAAAAGAAAAAAAGAAAATGAAGAATTTGTCACCTAAAATCCCACTTCAAATATTCCATGGTAAAATTATGAGCATTTAACTACGGGTATATGAGCTTATTAAGAGTTATACTAGCTAGCTAGTACAATATAAATTTACAACTATGACATAGTACGGTTTACTATGACCAACAATGTTAATGTAATAATATAATTTACTAGGAATATAAAATAACAAATCATGAAAAGTTAGGCGCTTGGTCACAAACTCACGGCATTAATCCTTTCGATATATATATATATATATATATATATATATATCATGACAAGGCATTAATTCCAAGTCCAAAATTTTCGATTATTCCTTTGGTAATGGAAGCATTATATAGCGGGCCCCGAATATTTTCTTTAATCTTTGCTTTCTACTTTCTGGCAGCTTCCTTGTGTGTCAACAAGTAAGTACACGCCTATTCTATTCTACATGTGTGTGTGTATTATATATATATATATATATATATATATATATACAATTGTGTGTGTGTGTTTTAGTTGCATGACGTCTTTGGTGTTGAATTGAAGGATATGAGGTGTACCTTGTTGGAGGCTGTGTTCGTGATCTTATTCTAAAGAGAACTCCGAAAGATTTTGATATTATTACTTCAGCTGAACTCAAAGAGGTCATTTCTCTATCTATATTCAAGACATTTAGATTTGTTGTAGCACTGATCAGATACATTCTGCGATATCAGTTCCAAAAGATGATACTCTGTTAGGGAACTAAGAACTTTTGGGAAAAGAAAAAAAAAGGTTTTCCATTGTTTACTTACCTAAAAGATGAACGAAGATATTTTAGCTTAAATATTAAAATATCTTTGTGCATATAATTAAAATTATTTTTTAGGGAGGCTGCAAAAGTTGTTTTGTGGTTGGATCTATATGTTGGTCCAGAGCCAGTTGATCGGGCTGAGATAGCATAATTCAAAGGGGAACAAAACTAGGCGGTAACTGAGAGTTAGAGAGAGAGAGAGATGTTTTGGAATTGAATTATGAGATAGAGTTGGTTTTGGGAATTAATTATATATATATATATATAATAAATAATTATAATCAAACAAAAAGTGGAAGATGCTTATGGTTCATGTCTTAGTTGGAAAGAATGGGAAGATGATGGGAGAGGGATTCTCGTCACATGCTACATCCGAAAAAGGAAGAAGAAAGCAATCATCCCTCCCAAGTGTCTTAGATTCCAAATCTAATGAGCTTTTCTTAAATTAATCCATAAAGAAAGGTGTCACAACCCATGCAATGCTTTAAAAAAATCTGTTGACTTAGGGCAAAAAGTCCAATTAATTATAAGTAGATGTTATAATATATAATAATTTTCGCTCACTAGCTACTTTTTGAGATTGATCCATACAGAAATGCACCACCACGCCATTATTCACAATGGATTTATTAACTATTATTATTATTATAAAGATGTTCTTGTTACCAGCATCCACAGTAACAGCCAAAGCATCTTTATCTTTTAATCATTTAAGCAATATTTTTCTTTTGAATTTCGTTTCTGTTTATCAAAATATAGAATATGGCATATTTGAAATATGTGACTTAAATTCGAACCCGTCACGTGTATAACAAGTATGTATATTCTCATTATCTTTGTATCAATAGTGAAGGAGAAAGTCTTGATATCCAAGTATACGAATTATTTTTGGGTTATTTACGCTACTAACGCTTGTGGATATATATTTGTTTCACTTTAATCTCTGACATATAGTTCTAGATGTCTAAACTATCATGCGATTTTTAAAATACACAGTTTTGATATCTCTGTTATTTAACTGTCTATTTTCAGACAAAATATAACGAGAAGATGACTCATAAGAGATGTAAAAGGTACAAAATGGTTCCAAAAAATAAGCAGATCTAAAAGCACTTATTTTGAAAGGAAAGAAGAAAAAAAAAAGGACTCAAACACCATAATTTACGAATTATTTCCAAATTAAAGGCTTTCTTATTCAAACAAATCTCACCAATTGAACTTAATTTATTACAAATACTTAGTCCTATAAAATTTAATGTAATTTGAACAAGGTTAGTCCTATATGCCATACATACATATATATATATATATATATATATATATATTCCCTGGAGTGTACTTTGACCAATGCATTCTCCCATACAATTATAGCTATGCTTGAAACCTACATCCAGTACACTACTCATACACTTGTGTGTCACAGTTGACAAGAAACGTACAAAATGTTATCAAAGCTAAATTAGCTAGAGAGAAACATCATTTATAAATGCATTAAATTTTGGGCAGCCAACATATATACTTATATTATTATATATACACACATATAAATAAATCCAATTGCACTCTCTCCCCTCCAATCTGAAAATTCCACATTCCAATCAATGGATAATCCAGCAAAGATCTGCAACATTTAGTGTGTGCATGAGTTTCATCAATAATTTCATCATGGCAGGCAAGCGATAATACATGGCCCTCTGTTTTGTTGCAGTGATACTCACTGAGGTCTTTGTCTTGTTTAGTTTTGTTGGTATCCGAGTGAGTGAGCTCATTTGGCATCTCTCTCTTTCTCTATACAGACACATACTCTTTTAATCACACACACATATCTTGCACTGAAAACCAAAAAGATAATAAAAAACAAGTAAAAACAAATTGGAAAAAAGTTAGAATCCAAATCGCTACAAGGGATATGGCCATGTACTACCGTCTTGTTTACTTTATAAATTTAAATTTTTAATTTAAATTGAGATATGATATTTTTTAAGAGATTTTAACTGTAATAAAAAAAAATTAAATATGATATTTTTTAAAAAATTTTAATTGTAAAAATTTAAAATTAAAAATTTAAATCGGTGAAATAAACGAGACCTACATGTTTATATTCTTTAATATATATATATATATATATATATTTATATATCACATCCATCCCTTCTCTATCTCTCACACTCTAAGAATAGTCTCTCTAACTAGTTATTGCTCGCTTTTGATGAGGGGGGTATAGAGAAGATTTGTTTGTTTGTTTCAGATTGTTTGTTTTCTCTACCTTCATGGAACTTTCATTTTTGTTTTCTTGGGGAGTTTGTGTGTGGAGAGAGAGAAAGAGATAGAGAGAGAGAGAGAGAGAGAGAGGGGGGAAAGTTGTTTGGTGGGTAATGTCAGCAATGTCTGAAAAGCCAACCTGCCTTGAGTAATAATAAAAACAGGTGAAAAAAAAATAAAAGTTACCCAAAAGAAAGGGAAAATTAAAAAGGTAAAGGAAAGGAACAATTTCTAAGGGGGGGAGGGGGGGGAAAGGAAAGAAAATAAAGTGAAAAGACAGAGATAAAATTAATTAGGGAGTGAGGTGAGTTTCGATAAAGTCAATAAAGTGGTCTTGGAAGTTTGGCCCAACGCAGAGACAAAAATATACCTACACACACAAGTTCGCTTCATGTTTAAGCAGTGTAAGATTTGTTATATAAATAATAAATATTAAGGGCTAATCTCGATAGTACACTTTAAGCTTTCGGACTATTCTCAAATTGTGTTTTAAATTTTAAAAATTTGTATTCACATTTTAAATTTTGATTTAATCGCATTTGATTTTTTTTGCTATTTTTTTTTTGTTAAAAATAGACAAAAAATAGGAGAATTAAGTTTGATCAAGTAGTTTTTTATTTTTCATTTGGTTTTAAGTGAAATTCAAACAAATAGCGACGGAGGAAAGATTAAGTCTTTTCTTTTTAATTATTTTGTTGAGACAAATTGAATTTTTAATTTTAGAGGGGTTGTATTTGATTCTATACAAATTTATGTAGATTTTATATAAATTTACGTAGATATAAGTAGTGGTAAAATTGATTTTTTTTTCTTTATATTTTTTTGTGAGTTAATTAAAATATATGTAGATTTAATGGGTGATTAAGGGGTTTTTATCAGTTGTTGTGGGGTTATTTGTTAAAATAACAAGGATATAGGTAAATTTTTAAAAGAATAAAGAAAGTGAGCGGGGCACTCAAGCCCCCACTAATTCTAATGTGGCTCCGTCTATGTTAACAAAAAGACTATGTGATCAGACTACGCCATTTTTAAAATATCTATGTGAAGACTACGCCATTTTTAAAATATGTTTTTAACTGAAAATTTAATGTCGAAAGTTAAATGAGATTAATTTAAAATTTAAAGAATAAAATAAGACCTTTAAAAATTTAGATTTATCAAGACCTTAAAATTGGAGGGGATGAACCCTAATATTAACAATTTTTACTATAATAATAGTGCATGTTTTGAGACGTTAGAGTTGGCTAAAATTATATTAAGATAAAAAAAATATATACATAATTAATAAAACTTAATAATAAAGATCCAAAGTTTCATTACTTTAAAACCCTTCCAAAATATTATCAACACAATTTTTTTTAAGAGAAGGCCATTTTAATTGATGTTGTATAATTTTTAATCATCATTTTTTAATTTCTATAAAATTGTATATCATTTAATTCTAATTTGATAATAATTAATCACTTGGAATATTTTTTCTTTCATTTTTAAACTTTTAAAAAAAGTATTAGACCGAGTTTTCTAATTATTGTTTAGATAATTCATAAAAATAACTTTTTGACTTCAAAAAAGTTTTGAGCTTGTTTAGTTAATAAAAGCTTGTTTGGTTAATAAATCAAAAGCACAAAGTAAATGTTAAGCAAGAATATGGATTAAATTTTTTTAATTGTTATTTACAAATAAATGATTAAAAATGTAAATAAAAAAGTTTTTCACATTTTTTTTTTCCTAAAAACCTATTAAGTGTGTCCATCCAAGTGCAAAAGTAGCTCTCGGATAGTTAATGATGTTCAGAATTGTATGCAAGTATTTTTACCGATAAAAGCCCTCAATTTTACGGGCCTAGTTAAGTAGTACCCTTAATGATTTGTGCTTATCGACTGCAGATATACCAATTTATGAGGGAAAATGGGGTGAACAATTAAAGAAAATGCTGACTATCGAAATAATATTGATGGACAAATAATATTGCCCATCAATTAATTCAAAGCCCTCTGAATCTCTCTCTCTGTTTTTTTTTTTTTTTTTCCCTGATCAGTGATATGATATCTCTCTTCAGGTCTAAAGATCTTATGCTATTAGTTCACTTTGCGGATTTGAGTTTTTAATTTGAGCTGAGATGTGACATTTTTAGAGAGTTTTAAATTATAATATAAAAAATTAACTGTAAAAACTTAAAACTGAAAACTCAAATCGGTGAAATGAATTAACCCATAAATGATCCTTTTCCGTTTTCTCTTTTTTAACTTTTGCTGGGAATTCATGGATATTGCTTTTTCTTGGATCCTTTGATTTCATCTGCAGAAATTTATTGCTTCATGTAATTAATTACTCCCATATAATTAACTGTACAAAAAGTGAGAAGAGCATGCAATAAGAATAAGAGCAAAAATTACGGTCAGTGATCTGTGTATCTTTGATTTCAATAGCTTTGCAGGATAAGTACCAATCACGGATAAATTGCAAAATTGAGGATTTATGATAAATTATATAAATGTTGTTAACTCTATTTCAATAAAAACAGTAAATGATTAATTATGTCATAGTTTTCTCGACATACCAGTATACTATAATTACCTCACTGATATCTAAATAGATAGATATATTTTAACCAACATCATCCATATGGTTATTTTGTGGCTGTGTTTTAAACTACCCTATCTTATTATTATTATTATTATTATTATTCTTATTATTATTACTGTTATTCTTATTATTATTACTGTTACTGTTGTTGTTATTATTATTACTGTTGTTGTTATTATTATTATTATTATTATTATTATTATTGTTGTTGTTATAAATAGCCACCCATTCAGATTAGGACTATGATATCTTTTATTATTATTATATTTTCTGTAATGATGAACTAACTTAGCTGAAAATGGAAAAGTTGTAGCGTTGATCTTTGTAGTTATAAGAAGCTTTCTATAGTGGGGTGTCTGCGACGGGTAGTGAATATTTTTTAACGTTAAATTTAATGGTCAAGATCACATCACAAGAAAAAGTATTTTATTGAAAAACATTGACACGAACGTAACCGTTCCTTCAAAGGTAGGTTATTTT
Source organism: Morus notabilis (assembly GCF_000414095.1). Lineage (NCBI taxonomy): Eukaryota > Viridiplantae > Streptophyta > Magnoliopsida > Rosales > Moraceae > Morus > Morus notabilis. The sequence continues at coordinate 200,798 of NW_010365014.1, forward strand.
TCATATATGACCAACAACAGAATTCTCATAAATATATATATATAGTCTCTGCACCAAAGTATTAACAGAGGAAATTGTTGGATCCTTAATCTAATATTGAGCTTATATAATTATGTGTTATAAACTGTTATATAAAGTTAAGTCCATTTAAAGTGGTTTACTAAGGTTTAGGTAATTTAGGCTTTAATGTATCTAATAGGGTGTTGGCCTTTAATGTGTGGAGACTTAAGGATAATTTTTATTTTTATAATAGACTAAAATAGAAATATCAAAATATAACTGGACGTTATCTATATATAGTGATTATGGTCCTCAGATCACACGTATTGTCATTCTATTATATTCTGACATCCTATCATCAGAGAGAGCAAGAGAAAATTAAATGATTTTCTAGGAGAACGTGTTAATCTGGGAGACTAACTGCATGACTCTAGAGAGTAATTAATTGTCATGAATTCATGTATACTTCCACATATTAATCTGTTGATTCTTGGTGATTTAACATGAATGTTTCCTGAATTTTGTGAGATGTTTTACATCTAAGGATATTTTCTAATAGAAATGTCATCATTAAAGTAATACCATTTTATTTTTACTACTGTTATTAAATTTATCATATGTCACTAATACCCTACAAGTTATCTTTTTATAACCTGCAGATTATCTTTCGTAACCTGTAAGTTATCACTTCCTATCGTGCATGTTATTTTTTATTGTAATAGACATTAGAATTTTATGTAGTGGCATAAATAATAGAGTTGAAAAAAATAATGATTAAACTTGAAATTTTCTCGTATTTAAAAATTGTTATCCAAACAAAGTTATTACACATGTAGTGTGTTGGAGTTCTACCACTTTGATGATGAAATAGGAGCTTTTAGCGGCTTATTTGAATAAGATAAGACTATAGATAAACATCGAATTAGTAGCTAGCTAGTTACAATATTCGATGAAGATCCACAATTAGGTGAACCTTTATAGATATTTATCACATATCGAATATACCATGATATAATGCACAAGCTTTATGGATCAAATATTGATCTGAAAATCCTAATGACAAGAACATACTTCATTTCAGCAGCTAATATTTGGTGAAGAAGAGCTTTCATTATGTCACTTTTCAAATGAGGGAAATCAAAAAGAAGTTGGTCACAAATTTCCAAGTCGATAGAGATTAAAGTACACAAACAAATCCTTGTAGTTCAAGGGATCTTTCTTTTTCAAGCGTAACAACAACGAAAAAAAAAAACCGACATATTTATATTTATTAAGTTGGGTGGTAATATTCAACGATTAATGTTTAACTTTACATGTGACAGTTTTATGCTCTCAACTACCTAGCCATCGGCAGCAAGTTGTGTAATAATTTGCATTATTTTAGCCCGACAGATAATTGGTTAAGTTGTCACCTTTTTTCTTTTTTGGTTATTAAATTATTGATCAGATATTGCTTCGTTTGATAGGGAAATGGAACATTCTATGTCGCATCTATTTGTTTGGAAATTAATTGAACTTTTGTTGAACGCTTGAATTGAATAATTATTTCATTACGACAAAATAATTGTTTCATGGGTAGTATTACATGCTAATTATATGTAGTATAAATTAGGCAAAAGCATAATTACTAGCTTAGCTACCTGAAAAATTCTATAAATTATATTACTTGACACTGGTACTTTTGTTTCGCCAATCATTTAAATTATATTGCGAATGCTAGCTATATGTTTGCTTTCCTACTTTTTTGGCCCACTGTGTAGTTCACTTCTTATTTCTTAACATTTATTTTAAGACGGCTTTATTTCCAAATTAGGAATTCGATTTTCTTTAGACTATCACTCTTATAAACAGGCTGGCTTTATTTTCCAAATTAGGAATTCGATTTTCTTTAGACTATCACTCTTATAAATAGGAAACCTTATCTTAATCTTAGTTTAAGAGTTTGATTAATAAAATTTATTGTCACAGTGTATACTCTATAATTTTGGACTGGAACTCTAAAGGTGCGTTTGGTTGAGTGGAAAGGAAATGAATAGAATGTAATAGAATCTAAGTATGATGTTTAGTTGAATTTATAAAAAAAGGAATGATCATTCAAAAATTGGTGAATCTTAATTCTTTCCTCATATGAGAGAAATAGTCATTCCATGCTATTCTCTTTTTTTCCATAATTACCCTTAAATAATATAATATAATTGCAACGTCTTATATAGTAGTTATATCTTATAATATGTAATATAATATATTATATAATAAAACATTATGATAAAATATAATATAATTTATAATATATTTA
>NW_010365014.1:203198-211369 GCF_000414095.1 Morus notabilis
TAATAATAATATAATTATTAATATAATTTGTAATTCTAATATTATTATCTATTTTAGTGTATTATACACATTATGACTACATAATGTATTAATTATAATATACTTATTTACTATAGTATTAATTATATATTATATTGTAATTATATATATAATTACAATATTATAGTATAATATAATATAATTGTAATTTTTAATTATATTATAACTGAAATATTATTTTTTATTATATAATTTTATAATATTATAATTATATCAACCATTTTAATATATTGTATTATTTATATTGATACATAATATATTAGTGTTATATGTAACATAAGGGTAATTTTGTCAACATGAAAATATTCATATTTTATTTCATAGTATTCCTAAAATTATACCCAAACAAATGAATCAATTTTCTTTTTCATTCTATTACTATTACCATTCTCATTTTCATTATCATTATCATTCCCACACTGCAACTAAACGCACCCTCAGTGTTTATTAGAATTAATGAGTTTTTTCTTATCTCTATTTTTGTGGCATTAGTAAGTAAATAAACATGTTAGTAAATGTCTTAGGGTCCGTTTGATGTATGGGTTCAAATTAAGGTTATTGATTATGACTTTTGAAATTTAATTTTTTTATGAGAGAAAAACACTATAGCATAATTGAAACTATAGATTTATACTGTGGCAAAACTCATATACCAAACATCACCTTATTGTTTGGTATTTTGAGAGTTTAGGTAGGTTGTACTTGTTTTCTATGTGCTTCTTTCTCGTACACTTCTGTGTTAAATCTGTTACTATCAAAGCTTCACTATACTTCCATAACATGTCACCGAGGAGACGTCTAGCCCGCAGTGTACCATTGAAGGAGGTCAATTAATGTGGCCACAACGTTACAATTTGGAACAACAATCGGTCAAGAATTGAATTTACTTCAAATTCAAGGACAAATTCTTTTTTAAACCCAGGAAGAATGATGTAGTATTATATTTAAAACATTTTAGGGATTATATTTGTATTATACAAATGATTAGACCATTGCCTCTTAGGCTCTCGACTAATTCTATCATGATAGACTATTTTTTCAAAAGTGCATAGTTTCTCCTCCAAAAATGACCTCTCCGTCAAGAAACGCATGAGATATTTGCCTAAACCAAGTAGGTCTTTTGCTATTTATGTTAGGATTATTGTTATTTTTAAATAAGAAATTAGATTTGCTTTAGGTTATAGTTCATATAAATAGGACACTTTATGTTAAGTTTATTTTAAGAATTTGACTGATAAATTTATCATTAGAATTTTTACTCTTTAAGTGTTGAATTACAATTCTCGGTATTTATTATAATCAATGAGTTTCGTTTCTATCAGCCTTTTTTCATGGCATTTGCGAGTGGATCAACAGCTTAGTACATGCCTTAATATATGATATTATAAGTGAATCAAATGTTGTATCCTTTTTTGTGTTTGTCTTTCTCTCGTATACTTCCATGTTGCAACACCTTCAAACTTCAGAACGTAACAATCTCACAACCAATCGATCAAAAATTCTCAAAATAAATTGATGAATATACGTCATAATCATGTCAAACGGGTAATAAATGTCAATTATACATTTATCATACTAATTTAATTGGGCTTATTTAGGTTAGTCATGTTAATTCGTGTAATAAACATGCCATGTTCAAATAGACATTTTTGAGACATTAATAAGTACGTATGTTCAGCTTTGATATATTCTGATAAAATTAATAAAATGGTTGATATGAACACAAAAGGTTAAGATGAATTGCCACAACTACTTGAATCCTTCTTTTTTTTTTTTGTGATTTTTTAAGTATCCCAGTGAGAAAATTCTAATAGCACAGTATGCTACCGCTGGTAACACAATAGACTACCACTGGTAATCAAACTTTCTAGTAATATAACGTGGAATATAAGTAGTAAAATTTTTAAAACTCCAAGAATTGGCTTATATTGATATGTAAATAATCGTTCAATATAAATTTGGTTGTACCATTTTGGCAATAACAATTTTACCGACTCCGGCAAGACTTCTTGACAACTTGATCTTCCTTGTTATGTCTCATCTCTTGAACTAACATATGTGCCGTATTGGTTGAATTTTCTCCTCCTCAACTCTTCAAAAAATATGTAAAAATAGAGAATCTTCATTAAATAGTTTTTTTCTCTTCTCATATTCTTCTTTTAGAAATTTTTTTAGAGTTTTACTGGTTATTTCTAAGGCTACTTTGGTCATGTTGAGGTCAAAATCAAGTATTAATCGGTATAAGGTATGAATTTATATATTAAATGAAATATGAAAGTATACTTTTTATGAGATAAAAAACTAAAGATATTTTTAAATAAAATTAAAATGCAGGGTATAAAATGATAAATAAACCTTAATAAAAACAAGGATAGATTGAGGTGCAGTGTTTAGTGAATTTTGGGGATAAGGTTTTCAGTTTTCGAAAGTGTTTTAGAATTCTTAGTTTTGGGGTTTAGGAGTTCTTATTGGGGACATTTAGTTTTTTAATTTTTAATAAACTTATTATTTAATTCTTTTTTCGGTGTTTTATTTTTTAAAATCAATTTATTAGTCCTTTCAAAAAATCAATTTATTAGTCAATAAATACTTTTCATTTATCAAATTTTTTGTTGATTTTTGATATAGTAAATAAGAACATTAGTTGCCTAATATCAATCAGTTTTATTTAGTAAATACATTGCTTACCAATTTTTTTCCTTAGGTAGTTTTATTATTTATCTAATATTTGCTAATTATTTATTTCATAGGTCTATTATTTACTTGATGTTTATCAACATATTTACGTACTAAAACATTATATAATATTTGCCTTTTTATTTACTTAGTAAATACATATTTACCGATTCATTTACTTTTTAAAAGCATCAATATATTTACTTGATAAGTCCTTTATTTACGCATTATTTATCTGATATTCAATCATTTATTTACTATTTCAATTCTAAATCCAGTTACATACTTGGTAAATAGATTATTTTTTATTTTTATTTAGTAAACATTGTTTATATTAATTTTAGGGAGAAAGAGGGAAATAGGCCAAGACTTGAGATGAATTAAAATTAATAGACCAATAGTTTACATAAGTTAATAAATAGGCCAAATTACTGTTTTTGTCCATAACTTGTCTGGTTATGAACCATAACTTGACTAGTTATTGTCCATAATTGTCCATAACTTGTGTGGCTATGAACCATAACTTGACATGTTTGTCCATAACTTATCTGGTTATGAACCATAACTTGACAAGTTATGGCTTATTAATTTCTATAACTAAAAATTGGCTTATATACTTTCTTAAGCTTTTCATATTGGCATATTTTCTACTATTTCCCTTAATTTTATACACCATTTATAAATATTTATTAAATTATTATTAAATTATTACTTAAATAATGCAATTTTTTCATAGTAAAATACATAATTTAACTCATAATTACTAAAATCTACCTAATTCATCTTTATCTTCAAAACCTAGATCTGGTAACCTAGCTGCCGAGGCTAAAGAAGACATGAAGTCATAGCTTGAGAAGATCAAACCGAAAAAGACGGCGGTGACATGAAAGGGAGATGTCGTGAAAAGCTTCAACTTCATGCTCGTCATAAAGCCTGTGATGGCTCATGGCGGCAAGGTTCACTCCTTGACGACAACGACGATGACGACGACTGATCTAGGGAGGTGGTATACTAGAATTTCAGGTAAACTCTTGCGATTAATGTCTACCCTATTAATTCGACTACCAAAAAGTAATAAGTAGTAATTTGCCTCGCTCACCCATTTGGATATTAAGGCCCATATTTGAGATTGGGCCTGGTCCAGGCCCATAAAAGTACAAAGATCGTTAGAGAGAGAGAGGGGGAGAGAGAGCAGCAATGCCTCATTTATTTCACAGATTCGAGTTTAGAATTTAAATTTTATTACTATAAAAAGTTCTCATAAATAATCACATTTAACTTTTTTATTACAATAAAAAACTCTCACATAAAGTCACATCTCAACTCAAATTAAAAACTCAAATCAGCGAACTAAACGGGTTTAAAAATAAAATTTAAGTATTTAATTAATAAATACGCACGACAAAAAACCGCTAAAAATGAGCTAAATAAAATCATATATCTTCAAGTTGGGGGTCGGCCTGCCTAAAAATTTGGTAAAGCGTACACCAAGCCTCAGGTCTATGACTATTTTAATTAGATTTTTTTGTTGTTGTTGTTGACTCGTGGAAAACATATACACGTAATAAATAAATAAATAAATAAACTCGTAAACGTAAAACTAGCTTTTTAAATAAAATTATAATAGAGATATAAATATCACACACTTAAAGAGTATTTTTGTGTTGCAGTTAAAGAATTTCTACATATAAACCATTGAATGGTTACTAATAAACTCCAAAATGCTAAAATTATTCACTTTATATAAAATAATTTGAGTCAGGTCCTAATAAAATTAAGGCCCCGTTCATTTTACTGATTTGAGTTTAAAATTCGAGTTTTGCTATAATAAAAGGCTCTCAGAAACAGTCACATCTAACTTTTTTACTATAGTAAAAAGTTATCACATAAAGTCACATCTTAATTCAAATTAAAAACTCGAATTAACGAACTAAACGGGTCCTAAGTATCAAAGACACCAAAAACTTCATAAAATCGTTTATGAAGGACATATGTACAAAAGATTTCATAATCTATAACACCATAAGATGATCCGTGTAAATACATAGTGACAAAAATAATTATATACATACATATGATTTATAATTTATAAAGGCCACTATGTAATTTCCCACCTAGCAAACACACTGACCCTAACTACAGATCTTTATATCTATACTTGCTTTCTTGCTTGCTAGTTTGGTTTGATGGTTTTTAAGTTTTATAATTTTACATTTCTTATTAATATGTTTCTTTTTTTTTTCCCTAATGTTTCCTTTAATGGCCATATTTATTATCATTAGTCCTTTTAATCCTAATTCTATAATTTCATCGATTTTGTCATTACAAAATTTGGGTTGTTAACTAGAATTAATTTTTGAGTTGGGTTGGAAGTGATGTGAACGGAACGTGATATTGTGTCATATACCTCACTCGAACTTGAGTTGAGTAAATGAACAGAACACCCCATAAAGTTTCTTGTATATGCCTTTTCCCATAAAAAAAAATTGTGATAAATGATTTTGTGTTTAAATTTTATTTTGTTAAGAGTTTTTGAGGGGAAAAATGTAACAACCACAAACACTGCCTAAGACATGTGCCTATTCTAGTATAAGATAGAGCATGAAGCTAATTAATATGACTTATATGCACACATATTATGCACTAAACTTTAATAGTTACGTTTTCATCATAATTATTCAAATAAAAAACTTGATAACCTCATATATCTGACAAGCTCATTGACGAACTCCTACTGATGAGCTGAATCAAGGACACGAGGGCACCTAATCTCCCGACTTAATCATAAAAATTTCTTCTTAAACGAAGAAGAAGAGGTTAGTTTATTCTCAGACAATTCCTTTATAAATGAAAAAGAGAAACAGAGAACTCGCAAGCCTAAGTTAGGAAATTTCCCATTATCCCTAATTTAATCTAGAAATATTCTGGAGCCAAAAGGATGAAGAAACAAAAAATTATAAGGCCAAGTTGATGAACTTTCTCTCCCCAGTAGTCTAAACATTTAGCGCAAGAAATCATCCGAGGTTAGCCATTGTTAATTCTTATATTCATATTTTTAAGTCTAAACTTGCAGGTGAAAAAAGAAAATCTTTAATATGAAGATTTAACAAAAGAATAAACAGTTGAAGGAATAGGCAAGTTCGAAGACCCAAACGACATCTTTGGCGCATAGCCAATGGCACTACAAGAAAAATGTGTTTTTGCGGCGACAAAAAGTCATCGCAAATAACTATTTTTACGAAGACGTGTCGTCACAGATTTGTCGTCGCAACTAATTAGTTGCAAACACTTTTTTGCGACGACATAGTGTCGTCGCAACCGTATTTGCGACGACATAATATTTTTGCGACGACAGGCGTCGCTAATACGCCGTTGCAAAATTCTCGTGGTATTATAATTTTTTGAGATGACATTTCAAATTGTCGTCGCAACCTCCTTTTTTTGCGACGACAAATCTAAAAAAGTCGTCGCAAAAAATCGAAATAAATTTTTTTTTATAATTTTTAAAAAATGGCAATTAATTAGTTTTTAATAATTTTAATTAAAAATTATTATGTTACATACTAAATATAATTTATTAAGATACATTAAAAGTGAAATATAAATTAATATTAAAAACAGTACATCTAAATAAATTTATAAAATATATTATGAATACTACATGAAGTGCATATATAATGTTTAAAAAAAATATAAAAGTCTAAATAAAGTGAAAAATAAAATAGTACATATAACGGAACTAATCGTCTAAGTTTGCAGCATCGCCAACAGCTGAATCATCATCAGGACTGTCATCATCTGAAGGATGTAGAAGAACATCTAGGTCAACTGGTTCCGAGCGTCTAGGTCAACTGGTTCTGGACGATCAATCGTAGGTAATTGGATGTTTGGCTGCAATTTAGCCACCAACTCTAACACCTTCCCCTGATTGTTATAAATCTTAACTTGTTCCTGGTATGATTTTTTTAAATAACGACTTACACGTGGGTCAGGTTGAGCCGATGATGTTGCACCAAGTATGAACCAGCAAATGAATGAGAAGCCCCGGAGTAATGCTTTTGAGAGAGCGTCGGACCCACTCCTATCTTATGTCCTCTACGCATGCCAAGAACTTGCTCCAAAACCTCATGCTCGTCAAAGGCGGGTCTAATCGAGCTTGAAGTAGACTGTGTTCTCTACATTTGTCTCTCCTCCTCCAGGGTGTTCTATATAATATAAGACATTATAATTATTTTTACGTCTTATAAAACCACTATTCAGTGTAAAAAAATTTAATATGAAAAGTAAAATACTTACAAAAATCTGTTCCGCTTGTGGATTAACCCAAGAGGCCCCGCGACGATGCATGTCCGCCTAATTGTCTACGGCAGACATCGGCTCTTGGGTCTTCGTACTGAACTATCAAATAAATTACATTTGTTAAAATTCTTAAATTCTAACTAAATTTCGGCAGCATGACGACTTATTTTTCATATGATCTAAAAATCAAAACCTGTAAAAAAATAATTTTAAAAGATTTTGACACACCATAGATGCAAGATGTGCCACCCAGAACAATCATCACAAGCATATAAATACGATAATGAAGTCAAAAAATAAGTACTAACCTTCTTATTGCGATGTTGAGAGTACGATACCCGACCATGTAAGCTTGGATACTTTTGGTTGCTACGATTAGTTTTATTTGTCTCTGATATTTTCTGTTTATAATTAACTATAATAAGTAATAGTTACTTGAAATTATGTATAAAAAACCATCAAGTTCTAACAAATTTATAATTACTTGAAATTTGTCGCCGGAAAACCTATCGCAACAACGATCCTAATGAAGTTGATTCCTCATGTTACTCGGGAGACTTTCTCTACCATAGCGTTTGAAGTGGTGGTGCATGGAACTTTTTCAGTCCTTTTAGCACTTTGCTGCCTCCCTATCAACAATAGACCTCAGAATACCGTTCTTATAGTTGTAGTCCATGTTAAACCAGCCATTGTAAAACAGTTTCACATCGTTAAAACACATTGTTAACTTTAGTATAAACTATACAAATTATTGCATAAAAAAATACCAGCATCCGGTTCTGAATTGTCCTCTTGTCCATGTCGCTAATGTCCTTCCAAGCATCGTGAAAGGGCTCGCATATGTCCCTGGTATGAATACCAACTGCACTTTCAAACCAGGCACCATATTTACCAAGCGTCTTCCAAGTACCTCCCGCCTCATCAAATTCTACTGTGATTTTTCTGTCTTGAAAGACCTTTTAGGCGATTTCATAACCTTTCGCCCCACCTAGACCTCTACGTTGTCGAGGTTCAGGTGCTGTAAGCATATGTAAGCATTTCAAATCAACATGTACTACTATATTTATTTACTATATGATAGAACGGGAAAAAAGTCAGAATAACATACCAGACTTACAGAATGCGGGGACTCTGTGAGGACCGGGAGGAGGCTGCGC